>NW_020173198.1:8138625-8163800 GCF_003031525.2 Neophocaena asiaeorientalis asiaeorientalis
GGGCTTCCCTGTGTGTGTGTGTGTGTGTGTGTGTGTGTGTGTGTGTGTGTGTGTGTGTGTGTGTTGCTTGCAAGCCTCTCTTGAAACATTGGATGACCTGGCCACAGTTGGCTGTCATTCCCTCCTGGGAAACCACCAAGTGGAACTGAACAGTGGCTGCCCTCTTGAAAGGGGCTATAAGCTGGGCAGCTCGCTAAAGGCCCCCGCAGGCTCACCTCACACATTGATGTCACCTAACTGGTCCCTTGTGCCATTTGAGTTTATAAGCCCTGGCACAGAGCCATTGAAGGTAGCAGGGAGTTTGAATGACTCCTCATGCTGCCTTGGGATGACTTATTCAGTAAGATCTCAGCACCCTGAGTGCAGGGTCTTGTACTCCTTGAGAGTCTGATCCAGGCTTGGCTACATAGTTGAGCACCACTAAATTTATGTCGAGCTGAAATTGGATTCACGTGGAAGATTCTGGCACACAACCTCTTCTGGAGAAGCTGATAGTCTCTAAAAGATCTCACACAGTGAACACTAAACTGATTTCCAATTAATTTCCAGTTACCCTTGATCACACCACCTGACTCATTTCCTGCAGTAAACACTTAGCAGCCTTCCAGTCTATTCAAAACTATGACAAAGCCCTTCTGCATGTCTAAAATGCCACATTAATCTACGCTCATAGTCATTCATTCATTCAACAGATATTTAGAGCACCTACCATATGCCCAGAACTGTGTGAGAGGTTGGCAATATATCAATAATAGTAAGAAAAGCAAACACACTTCCTGCTCGTCTGGATTTCTAACCTAATAGCTATGATGGTAAAATTACATAGCCTGTATGGTACCAGGCACTGTGCTCGGTACTTTCCGTATATTAATTCATTTAATGCTCACAAAAGCCTATGATAAGTGCCGTATCATCCTTTCCATAGATGAGCAAACTGAGGCATAGAGAGGTTAAGTAGATTGTCCAAGGTCACACAGCTAGAGTGGCACAGGCAGGTTTGAACCCTAGCAGCATGGCTCCGGAATCTGTACTCTTTGCCTCTTACCATTCTGGGATGACACTGGGAGCCCCTGAAGTGCCCCCCAAATCGTCAAAGTGATGGTTGTGATAGTTGTGGTCAGCACTGGTGGTGTCTATAGCAATGGGACCCTGGGTAAGTAGATTAACCATAACAACATGTTCTGGGACCTTTGTATATAATGGTGAGTGGTTTCTTTTTCTTTCCTGACGTCACATGGTATTGCTTTTCCTTCTTTTAAGTTGGAGACACTTGATGCAGACCTAATACTAGAAAGCAGCTGGAGGTGCGAAGTGACAGCTGATTGCTGCAGTTTATATGTGGCCTTGGCTGCAGGGCAGCCAGCTGTCCCTCGGAAGTGGCCCCTGGGAAGAGAAGCCTTCGGGCTAGAAAGACAGCTTGGGTCATTAGCTGAAGAATTATTTGTTTAGTTTATCTGTTATGTTCCTAGTTCTTGACTGTGTTGCCCACCGTCCTGCTTCCTTTGCCCATGTGGCTCCTGGATCCCACCAGCCCCTCCTTCACGCTTCCGTGCAACTTTCCCAGGCCCCGGGGTCAGAACTCATTGCCATTTTCTCCCATGGGCCTGAGAAAATGCCTGGGCCACCTGGGTCACGCTCGCTGCTTGGTCGTGCAACCTCTTTCCCTTTCTACCTCGCTTGCTAGTGGGGAGAGACTTGTCTCTCCACACCAGCAACCTCAGTGCTGTGAATGGCAAATAGTATATGCCCAGCACGTGCTTTTTGAATGAAAAAAGGTCCAGAGAAATGTGTGACTCACCAAAAGCCTCAGAGTTAGCAGAGCAGACCTCAACTCTGTCAAAATAGATTGTAAGCCCCATGTGGACTCACGCCACCTGTGCGTTTGCACATTGCTGCATCCACAGTGCCTGGCCCAGTGCCTGGTGCACGGTGGGCAGCTCAGTAAATGTTTGTGGAATGAGCAAATGAGTGCCAACCTCCTTTAATTCTTCTGTTGTCCTTGCCTGCATGGAAGAAGACAGGCAACAGGAATGAAGGCTCTGTGTTGGCTGCGTGTTGCATGCACAACTGATAAGCTATTTGCCCACAGCTAAAAATACCTACCCCTGACAGACAGTGGGAGACGGATGGTGCTTAGAGCAAGACATTTAATCAAACAGCAACAACCCGAGCAGAGCCACAAAAGCCTCTGACACCCCAGTGAACTCCAGATGAAGAGCCCAGAAGCCTCTGACTTCCTGTTGGTCCCCTGACACCCAGTGACCATCACTCTGGGTCCACAAAACAGCAAAACAAGTGAGCATTCTGTGCACATGGCAGCCACCAGCTGCAGGTCTGGGGACGGCCATGTGGGCGGAAACCATGCACCTGGGGTGAATCCCAGGGAGAATGAGCCCACGCTAGCACCATTCCATATCGGGAGGTGCCATGGAGAGGGTCTCGGTGGTAAGCCCTGGACTTGGAGGAAGCAATTAGACCCTCAGAGGCAGAGATGAACCCCCTGTCTCTTTACCCTCGCTTATTCCCAGGGACTGGGAGTGGCCGGTGTTCTTGAAGGACCTACAACTCCTCTGAAGGGAATTCTTCCCTCAGCTACCTCCTGCCACCATACATGCAGGCTGATACACACTGTTAAAAAAGAAAAAGAAACAAAGAAAATACTGACCCATTTCTACTTAATGGTCAGTTCCCTCAAGCTAATGATGGAAGCATCTGGATGAGCAGGTGCATCGAATGGGCTTTAGAGTCTAATACATTGTTTTTGAATCCTGGGTCCAGCATACATTTGATGTCCGATCTGGGCCAGTCTCTTAACCCACTGAGCCTCAGTGTTCTCACCTCTATAATGGGGATATTAATAGCATCTATCCCTTTATGTCATATGAGGATTAAATTTGATGCCAGTAAAACCTATAGCAAGTGAATCACACATAGCAAGTGCCCAATAAAGGGAATTGTTGTTAATAAATGTACCAGTTATTACTGCATGTGCTCAGCCCTTGTATTACAGGTCTGCGTGAATGGAAGAACTGGAAGAGGCATTTGACACTTTTGCATCCAACCTCAGTCAACTTCTTCACCCTCTGAGCCTCAGTCTTTCTCATCTATAAGAGGGGATGAAAATAGTACCTACTTTATTAGCAAGGATTACATACTGGATATTTAATGTTAGATATTATAATATTAGATAATGTCTGATACTGTAGACATGAAATATGCTTCATGGATATGAAGCAGTGAGTTCAGGGCCTGACAAACAGCAAACAGTTAGCTGCCCTGAGGACCTTCCTCTTTCCTGCCTTCGCACGTGCTATTCACCCTCCCTGGGAGCCTCTCCTTGTCTTGTGTGCCTGTTTAACCCCCGCCCACCTTTACCAAACGGGAGCTATGATACTAATTTTTAAATTATTTCTTTATTATTAACCGGCTCACTTTGCAGATATGGAAACTGAGGCTCTGAGAAGGGAAGGGGCTTGTCCAGGAGCACACAAGCGTCTATGTGAGAACTCAGTCTAACCCGAGGGGCCTCCTAACAAAAATGGAAAAGCTAAAGATGCTTTCTTTTTTCTTCCACGGTTTTATTGAGATATGATTGACTTACATCACTGTGTAAGCTTAACATATACGGCATGATGATCTGACTTACGTATATTGTGAAATGGTCACCGCAATAGGTTTAGCTGGCGTCCGTCATCTCACAGAGATACAAGAAAAAGCAGAAAAGGAAACAAAAATGTTTTCCTTGTGATGAGAAACCCTTAGGGTTTACTCTCTTAACAACGTGCATCTGTAACATACAGCAGCATGAAGGACACTTTCACTGACCGAGTGTGAGAAACAAGCTAGAGGTCTTTTCTCCAGCCAGTTCTCCCATCCTCAAGAACTACACCAGGAGAAGCCCCACCTAGATTTGCGGGCGCTGCTTCGCCTGCACCAGGTCTTCGCCTGGTTCAGTTTGTCACCTTCACAGGACTGGTCATCACACTCGCAGGCAGTAACTGTGACACACTGCACACTCTCCCTGGGCCAGGCGCCGTGCTAAGAGCTTTGTGTGTGTGTGAGATTCCCTCTAACCCTCACAACAGCCCTCTGAACTGGACAGCACTGTTACTCCCATTTTATTGACTGTTCCTTGTGTTTACTTGCCCAAGAGTGCCAGCAAGAAATGTGCACATCTGGGGTGCTAACCCAGCTCCTCCAGACATCAAAATTCATGCCTCTCTAAGGAGCCTGTCCTTTCTGATAACTCTTCTGTTTTTGTTTGCTGGAGAGCCACCTCAAGCCCTGCCCCCATCTGTCTCTGTGACAAACCCCCAGAGCTGAAAAAACACAGTCGCATCCATCACTTAGTACAAAAGTTGACCCAGAATGGCACCATCAAGTGCTTTCAGAATGCTTCTTTGACTTACCAGCTGTGCCGTCTTGGACAGGTGGCTAAACCTTTCTGAATATTAGTTTTTCCTCATTTGTAAAATGGAGATGAGAGCCTACATTCTGCTTGCACTGTCATCTCCTTAAATATTTCTTTAAGTCAGTTCACTTTTTGGATAAATTTATTTTATAAACAGGCTTTTATCACTACCCTAAATGGAAAAATAACATTCCTCTAATACCACTTAAACTAAATGTATAACTTTGAAAGTGAAAATGTTCATCAGCAAATCTCATAAAATCATCTCATCTATACAGAGCCACCCAGCACACAGTAGGTGCTCAGTGTATGGTAGTCATAAGAAAAGGAAGCTTGGCATTGAGAAGTATGGTTTGGAAACTTTTGAGTCTGTTGGCCAACTTGAATGTGGTTTCCCAGTTGAGAATCTAGTTGTTGTCATGCTTACCCAAAGAATCTGTGCCTAGTCAAAAAGCCAGAAGCAATTTTACGGTCAAGAGAAGGCCAACTGATTGGCCTGTAGCCTGGAGGATGACTCACTTCTCCCCATGGCCCTGAGTCAGACTGCCCTGGGGTGGCAGCCATCTTAGCTCTTGCTGACTACTCAACCACAAGGGCAGGCTTGCTAGGTCTCAACTAGTCCTGGTCTATACTGGAAAACACTACTTTATTAAGTTCTGGGAAAAAGGAAAACTGCACCATGTATCCAGGTCCCAAGACTTCCTTGTGGCAAATCCACAACATTTCTTCCACCAAGGCAGGCATCGCCAATTCATTGCAGCACTGCTAAACCCAGGTGTGGTTTTGGAATAAGTTTCAACATGGCGCCCAGCAGCCTCTACCAGTCAATTGAAGAGTAAACATTTTTTGTCATCCCTGCCTCAGGCTATGCTATCACCCCGGGCAGGAGATCCTAGAAAGGGAGATTCAAAGGAGGAAACACAGATCCTAGCTTTGAAAAGGTTCCACTCAAGTGCTAAATGTGGTGACAAGTAGGGTCTCCACAAAAAAATAACAGTGAAGGGCATGATAGTAAAGCTACAAAGAAAATTAAAGACCTGTCAAATAAGAACTAAAATTTTAAAAGAACAGAAGCTGTTTCAGAGAATGCAAGAAACAACTGAGTTATCATATAGTAATGGCTCTTAAGGGTATAGTTCCATAGATAAAGACCGATGTTTTTCTCCACCAAGCATAGAAAAATAAAGGGGTGGGGGTTGTTGGTGGGACACAGCTGCAGCTAGAGGAATTGGGAATGAAGAATTTCCAGGGCTTCCCTGGTGGCGCAGTGGTTGAGAGTCTGCCTGCCGATGCAGGGGACACGGGTTCGTGCCCCGGTCCGGGAAGATCCCACATGCCGCGGAGTGGCTGGCCCCGTGAGCCATGGCCACTGAGCCTGCGCGTCCGGAGCCTGTGCTCCGCAACGGGAGAGGCCACAACAGTGATAGGCCCACGTACCACACACACACACACACACACAAAAAAGAATTTCCAGATAAGGTGACAGGACTATAGTGCCTGGAATGATCCATGGAGGTAAATGAGAATCTTCCACGGATTCCGTGAGAGCTCAGACTCTCTCCTATTCAGCTCTGCTTCCAGCAGAGTCTGGCCTCTAGCTCAATAATTGTCTGCTGAACTGAACTGGCCAGGTGTGAAAAGTAACAAAACTAACATTTACAGAGTGCTCACCATGTGATAGGGGCTGTACTAAGCATTTTACACATGTTATTTCCTCTATTTTTCTAACAACCTATGAGGGTGATATTTATATTGATGCCAATTTCACAGATGTAGGAATTGAGGTTCAGGGAGATTAATCACTACACTTCACAACCTCTTCCAGCTATGATAGGTTCCTTTTTTCTATTTTTCTTTTTAAGCGAGAATTTTAAAAATTATTTATTTATTTTTTGGCTGTGTTGGGTCTTCATTGCTGCGCGGGGGCTTTCTCTAGTTGCGGCAAGTGGGGGCTACTCTTCGTTGCGGTGCACAGGCTCCTCATTGCAGTGGCTTCTCTTGTGGAGCACAGGCTCTAGGCGTGTGGGCTCAGTAGTTGTGGCGCATGGGCCTAGTTGCTCCGCAGCATGTGGGATCTTCCCGGGCCAGGGCTCGAACCTGAGTCCCCTGCATTGGCAGGAGGATTCTTAACCACTGTGCCACCAGGGAAGTCCTATGATAGGTTCTTATGTACTTGGATATGTGGGGTGAAGTTCAGCCTGCAAAGAGGAAAAAGAACAAATGGCCCTTCAGAGCCCTTGCAGGAACCTGGAAGCTATCCCTCAGGGATTGCCTTCCCATGAGCTGGGGCCCCACTGCCTGACCTCCACCCCACTAGTCGACAGTCAGTTTCCTGCCCCCAATAGCCAACTTCAGGAAGTACGTTCCACATTCCCTGGCTTCTGCCCTGGAGCAAGTGGAACAATGGGAAACAAGGTTGGCCACTGGCCAGCGGGCAGTGCCTGGGGTTGGGACCACATGGACGGACAGCTGCCCTTGGGAAACCCTTCCCTGCTCCTCTCCTAGAAGCCCTCAGGGCACAACCGCCTGCAGACCTCCTGGCACCATCCACAGAGGTCAAAAAGACTGAACCAAGTCTCATCAGCATCATCTCCCCCCATCCCCCACTGGAGACAAGAGATTTTAATAATGCTGATGGGGTAGGAAAGGCCCAGGGGGCATCGGGGGCTGAGTCAGTCAGCAAATGCATAAGACTTGGGCATGTGGGAGTAGGTTAGGGCATATTCATCATCCTTGGGTTCCGTGGCTCCTTCTTTGGGGAAGGGAGAGAGCATCTAGAGGGGAACCAGTCAAAGAGCAGTGAGGGAGCTGTTAGGGACTGGACAGCTGAGAGCTCCTAACCTGAGAGGACGCAGCACAGAGGCACCAACGTCTGTGTGGGGAAATGGGGAGGGGCAAGGGTTGGCTTCTTGGGAAGGGAGCCAACCTTGGCCTGGGTGAGCTCTCGAGAATACCTGGTGTTCCCAAGCAGAGTGGGGCAGGACCCAAGGCTCCCTTCCTGTGGGCCTCCTTAAGGAGAAAAAGGCATTCAGGGAGCACCCCCCCTCCAAGGGGTGCTAGAATTGTCCTTCAGGCTCAGCTGGGGGCAGACAAGGCACCAAGGCACCAGTTGTCCACGGTCGGGCAGGGGCAGCCTCCAAGCTGGGCGCCGTCCTGCTGCCAGGTCAAGCCCTCCAGGTAGCGCACAACGTGGATCTGCTCGGCCAGCACCTGGCCCTGCCCTTGAGGCGCCGCAGGTGTCAGGCTGAGCTTTCAGGTCCTTCCTGGTGCCCAGCAGGAGGATGTACACCTCAGGGCAGTGGTGACACACTTCTGGATGCCACTTGTGCCGCACGTTCTCTGGCAGTGGAGACATAGATGACAAAGACATTGGGCTGAGGGTGGGAGAGTGTGCGAGATGGTCGTGCTCCTGGCCCCGCGTCCCACAGGTTCGGGCTCACCGTGCGCCAGTCAGGTGCACTTCGGGCACTGTAATCGTCGAACGCCGCAGGGGTGGACTCCTCGGGGAAGGCATCAGCTGTGTAGCAGAGGAGCCCCATCACCTACCACCACTCGCTTGATGCTGTACATGGTGGGTGCAGCTGCCGCGTCGAGGCCACGCCTCCCTCCCCTTCTGGCCCCTCTGGACGCAGCGACCTGGTGCCCTGCCCACCACAGGGGAGCTGGGGCAGCAGCAGCGGCTTGGTTCAGGGTTCCAGAGCCAAAACCAGCATCTTATTTCCCCTTTCCCCTTTATCTCCCCTTGCTCCAAGATCCCTCCAAGACCTATAGTGGAGCAGGTAACAGTAAGGGAGATGACAGCCCTCAAGAGCAATGCCCCATCACCCAGTTCAGTCCCCACTCCCCAGCTGATCTAAACAAGGGCAGTGCTGACTTCTTGCCTGCGAGGCTTAGAAATTGCTTTTCCTAAAAACCTGTCCTTGAGGCACCTTCCAGCAACCATATAAATAGCACCACTGGAATGGCTCACAGTGTCAGGGGTCATCATGTGTCTGTAGGACATGAGGGCTGACTCTTCTAGTACAAAAGATAGGCACCTTGAAGGAGGGAGGGATGCATTTAAGTCACAGGGGATGGTGGCTGAAAGGGGTGAATTACTCTCTTTTTGGAAATTCACGAAAATATAATTTAGGATGCAGATAAAGAGGATTTGCAGAAGGTAACGCCAGGAATTTAATCAGCCCAGATACACAACTCTTTGTTCTTTTCAGAAGACCTGCGTGGACCAAACAGCTGTGGTGTCAGTGGCCTGCTCTCGTTCACATAACTACCACTGTAGTCAGAAAGTGCTTCTTGGTGTCTAAACTAAATCTTTTTGTAGCTTCACCTTGAGCTCTTTCCCTTCTTACAAATTCTATTAGCTGCCTTTAAGAAGAAAGGAGGGAGAGAGGGAGGGAGGGAGAGAGGGGGGAGAGAGGGAGGAAGGGAAAAAAATGTGTGTTACCCTTTAAGCCAGCATTTCTACTTTTGAGAATTTATTCTACAGAAATATGCAAAGATGTTTAATGAAGCTCTGTGGTGGCCAAAATAATAAAATAAAACAAAATAAGTAATGTCCAGCCATAAGTGAACATTCCATGAATATAATTGACATAGGAAAAAATCCACGATTTATTTCTAATTGATTAAAAAACCAACTTGGGGCTTCCCACATGCCGCGGAGCAACTAAGCCCGTGTGCCATAACTACTGAGCCTGCGCTCTAGAGCCCACGAGCCACAACTACGGAAGCCCACACGCCTAGAGCCCGTGCTCTGCAACAAGAGAAGCCACTGCAACGAGAAGCCTGCACACCGCAACGAAGACCCAATGAAGCCAAAAATAAATTAATTAATTAAAGTTTTTAAAAAAGAGAGAGAAAAAAGATAATAAAAAACCAACTTGCACAACAGTATTAGTGTATGATCTCATTTTGTGGTGATAGTCACATTACCAATTATAGTTATAGTTATAGGCATATAAATACCCTAGAGATACAAACACCAAATAGTTAATAAACCTCTGTTCTGGTTGCAGCATTGCAAACCACCCTAAAACTCAGAGGCTTAATACAGCCATTTAGGATTATTTGTCCTGGTTCTTAGGCTGACTGGGCTCAGCCAGATGGCTCTTTCTCAGGGTTTCTCACAGTGGCAGCCGCAGGGCACTGGGACTGCAGTTATTTGGGGGTTCCGTGGAGCTGGACATCCAAGAGCGCTCACTCACATGACAGACACATGACACAGACACATGACAGACAGTTGATGTTGGTTGTCGGCTACGAGCTCACCTGGGGCTTTCAACCAGAGTCCCTACACACGACATCTCCATGTGGCTTGGCCTTCTCACAGCTGGGCTCCAAGATGGAGCGTCCCAAAGCAGGTATTCAAAAGGCCCACGTACAACCTGGTCATGCAGTGTCACTCCCACAATAGTCTATTGGTTGAAAGTGAATCACAGGGACTTCCCTGGTGATGCAGTGGTTAAGAACCTGCCTGCTAATGTAGGGGACACGGGTTTGAGCCCTGGTCCAGCCTTGGATGGGGGAAGATCCCACATGCCGCAGAGCAACTAAGCCCGTGTACCACAACTACCAAGCCCGCATACCACAGCTACTGAAGCCCGCATGCCTACAGCCCATGCTCTGCAACAAGAGAAGCCACCAGAGAAGTCACCACAACGAGAAGCCCGCACACCACAACGAAGAGTAGCCCCCACTTGCTGTAACTAGAGAAAGCCCATGCGCAGCAACAGAGACCCAACGCAGCCAAAAGTAAATAAATAAAGTTATTTTTTAAAAAAAAGTGAATCACAGGACAAGCTCCAATTCAAGGGGAGGAGACTACACAAAGGCATGAACACCAGGAGGTATGGTTCACTGGGGACCGTCTAAGAGACTAGATACCATAATATCTCTAGAAAATGCGATTCAGACAGACTTTCACTTTCCAGTGTCTAATGTAATAGTTACATGTACAAACTCAGGAGACAAAAAGCCTGGCTTAACGTCTGGGCTCACCACTCGCTTGCTCTGTGACCACAAACAAGTTACTTATAACCTCTCTAAGGCTCGATGCTCTCAGATAATTGTTCCAACCTCATAGGGTGGTTGTAAAAATTAAATGAAATTAAATGTGTGTAAGATGCTTCAAAGTAAATGCTCAATAAAAGTGAGCTAATATTATTATTATACGCTGATATAATGTTTAATTTTTACAGGTATATTTTACTTTTGTAATTGAAAAAAATAATTTTCAAAGACCAAAAAAAAAAAAAAACACAAAAACCAAGAAATGTAGCAGAATTAAGAGATATAAACTCAGAACTCCCGGTCAGGGCTTTTCCAAGGAATCTCCAGGAACTTCTTAGTCCTCACAGACACAGAAAATACCTCTGGAAGACCTTTCCCTCTGCACCAGTCAACCGTCCAGTGGTGGGGTCTGACAGCCCAACCTGTGTTGATCTTTTAGCGCTCCCTAAATCCTCTCAAGTTTGAGCATGGTAAGCTGCAAAGTATAGGAAATGAATTCCCCCAAGAATATAACCAAGAAGGTTTGCAATCACAAAACATGGGCTTTATATTACCCACCTGTCCAAAGACACCATTGACAGAAAAGATTTGCTTTTTAGAAGCATTGACTTTTTTTTTTTTTTTTTTTGTGGTACGTGGACCTCTCACTGTTGTGGCCTCTCCCGTTGTGGAGCACAGGCTCCGGACGCGCAGGCTCAGCGGCCATGGCTCACGGGCCCAGCTGCTCCACGGCATGTGGGATCCTACCGGACCGGGGCACGAACCCATGTCCCCTGTATCGGCAGGCGGACTCTCAACCACTGCGCCACCAGGGAAGCCCAGAAGCATTGACATTTTGATCATGAAGTTCACGGGGACTTGCTTGGATGGGATTGGTTGGTTTTCCACACAACAGATTCTTGGACCTGTTAGTTTGAGAAAAAAGCTGAGAAATGGAACTTCAGGTGGTGATGACTTGGGTTTCTTCGCTTATTCACCCCTTATAAATGCACCCAGACCCTGTCAACACCACTCCTTTTCTTTGGGGAAAAAACTATCACAGTGGAAATGAAAGGATTTTTCAATGTGGGGAATTATAGCAAATGCCAACCTTGGGAGTTGAAAATTCTACCTTCTCATTTCTTTTTCAGAAAATCAATACACGGGCATTGTTCCATTCCCCTCTGGGTCTCTGTGGCTCACACATCTCTCTCATCCCAAGGATGTTCTAAGTGTTCTTGATATTGCCTTGGGAGCAAATCGACCTGCACGAAAGAAATGGAAAACTCAATGTCTGCGGGTTAGTTTCTTGAGAGACGCAATTACTAGAAACTTAAGGAAATGTCAAATATGAAGAGCTGGAAATTTAATTTGGAGTTGATGACTTGCCTGAATTAAAGCATTAATTAGATGGAGATGGAATATTTTTGAAGAGTTTGGATATGGAAAATTTTTAGCACCACATTACAAACAGGGTTCGATGAGGAAGTAAGAGATGGTGTTGAAAAGTGACTCTCCGCAGAATATATACAGTCAGCCCTCTGTATCCGTGGATGCGGAACCCACGGAGACAGAAAGCCATCTGTACTCTACAATTTTATTTAAGGGACTTGAGCATCTGCAGATTTTGATATCACAGGAGGGTCTTGGAACCAAATACCCTGCAGATACTAAAGGATGACTGTTTAACATTTTTTTCTAGGGAGACCCCAGCATTTATTCATTCCTACCCCCCTTATAAGCTGGGGAGCAGAGCAGGGACATGAGAGAGTGTGTGGGCGTTGTTTAATGAATGGAAAAAAGAGGTTCTGAGAAATGATGGCACTTTTCTAAGTCAGGGACAACTGAGAGAACAGGAATCACTTTCCTCCGGCTGGAAACAAAGCGGAACTTGATATTCCATAAAGTCAGAGAGAGCTGGAGTCAACTTCAGGCTCTCCCACTTACTCAGTTTGTGGCTATGGAGAGATAACCTAAATATCCAAGCCTCAGTTTCCTCCCCTGTAAAATAGGGGTGCTAATAGGACTGATGAGAGTCCTTCTTTCAGTTCCATGAATACCAAGTTCTTTCCTACCTCAGAGCCTTTGCACTTGTCATTCCCCCTGCTTAGAGTTCTCGTCTCACGGATCTTTTTATGGCAGATCCCCTCTCCTCATCCTTAATTGAACTCAAATGTCCAATCTAAAAAACAACACTCCCCAACAATTTGTCTCATCCCTTGGTTTTATTCTGTATAGCACCGCTATCTCAAATTCTGTTGTACATTTTTGTATTTATGTGTTGTCTCTCTCACCCACTATACTATAAGTCCCATGATAAAAGGGAACTTGTCCATTTTGTTAATTCCTGCATCTCCAGCACCTCATAGAGCGCCTGACACATAGTAAATGCTCCGTTAATAATTGTTGAATGAGTGGATTCTCAGTCAAGAACTAACATTCATTGAGATCTTACCACATGCCAGATACTGTTCTAACCACTTTATAAAAATTATCTCACTTAATCCTCAGAATAACCCTTTAAACCTATTTTATAAAAAAGGAAGCTAAGGCACAGCGGGATTGAATAAATTTGCCCAAAGCCAAAGAGTCAATAAATAATAGAGCCAGGACTGAACCCCAGGCAGCCTGGCCCCAAACTCCACATTCTAAATCACTGTGCTCTGATGCTCTTGGCTTGATGGGAAAGCATCAGACCTGGTTTTTTGGGTTTTTTTTTTTTTATATCTTTATTGGAGTATAATTGCTTTACAATGGTGTGTTAGTTTCTGCTATACAACAAAGTGAATCAGTTATACATATACATATGTTCCCATATCTCTTCCCTCTTGCGTCTCCCTTCCTCCCACCCTCCCTATACCGCCTCCCGCCCCGCAGGTGGTCACAAAGGACCGAGCTGATGTCCCTGTGCTATGCGGCTGGTTTTACAGCTTGAGTTCCATGAAACTCTGACTGTCAGGTCGGAGTAGCCTAAATTTTGACCCATAACCTCCTCCAAAGCCTTTGCCCTTCATTCTGTATCTATGCACCTGTGGCTCATGTATCACTGTGTGGATTCTTATTTGTCTCTTTAATATTCAGCCCCTTGCATGCTGTTTCTACACTCTCTGAGTGGAGACTCTGAATGTCTACAATACTAATTTGTATCCATCTTGGGCCCATGTACACAGAAGGAAGATGCTAGATGTTTTCTGAAAGGATGTCTAAATGAATAAGACATTGTCGAACACTTTTCAACAGGCTGTTTAATAAAAGAGAGCTATGAAGTGCAAAAATGTACACAAAGCAAGTAGAAATCCATATGAGTATTCCTTGCCTTAATAAACTCAACTCTTCATGCTTTCCCCACCTCAGGGCCTTTGCACATGCTGTTTCCTTTGCTTGAAACACTTTCTCCAACCACCTTTTTTGCCTATTTACCTCCTACTGGGTCTCCAAATTTCAGCTTGGACATCACTTCCTCAGTAAAAATTCTTCTGATCACTAATAGCACTTACTAGAGCTTCCAGTTACACATTTTCTTCTGTGATTCTTCGGTTGATGCTTTTCTTACATAGTAAACTCTAAGCTCCATGAAGTTAAGATGGACCATGTCTATTTTGTTCAATATCTCCTTCCAGGGCATAGCTCATAGTAATTATGGAAAAACACTGTTGAATGCATAAGTAAACTTTTGAAATTCCAGGATTAAGAATATAAAGAATTTTGCTTTAATGGACCTCTTTTCTTAGATATTGACTTAAAGTAAAATTTACTCATAATTTTTCTTTATTGTCCAGGGTGTAACATACTCACATGGTGCCCTCGCCCCCGCTTAGAAGTACTGATATTGCCGAGTGGTTTAAAGCATGGGTATTGAATGCTCTAAACCACTGGGATTGAATACTGGATAATTAATATAATTGGTACCTTAACTCTCCACCACTTCAAAATGTTATTTCAAAGTGCTTTGAGCAAGAACAAGGACAGCACAGTCTTAAACAAACAAACAAACAAAACAACCTGACAGTGCCGAGTAATGAGAGGTTATGGAGCAACTGGAACTCTCATACTCTACCGTTGGGAGTGCAGATTAGTAAAACCACTTTACAGAGCAATTCAGCAATATCTGGTAAAGATGAAGATGCACGTATTCTAAAACATAATAAACACCCTTCTACATATGTATATACTACCTGAGAGAAACTCTGACACATAGCTACTTCTCATGGAGAGTCATATCAAGGTATTAACTATAGCAGTTTATAACAGCAAAATCCTGAAACCAATTTAAATGTGTATATATATATATATATATATATATATATACACACATATATACATATACAAAGACACATAGATGTCTATATATAGTATATGTGTATATATATATACACATATAGACAGCTAGATATATATGTCTACATAATATATGATATATACATATATAGACATGTGTGTATATGTATAAATATGTCTACGTATATATGAATAAATAAATTGCAATAAGGTTATTAATGGAATTGCTCTATAGTTGTTAAGATGAGTGAAATAGATCTACATGTATCAAAAAAAAAGAGGTCTCAAAAGCAACTTGTTGTGTGAAAGAAAGCAGCATGTAGAGTGGCAGGTTCTGTATAAAAGAAGTTAAGAGTATGCAAACGTGGCCCTGAAGACCGCAGCACTGTGGCTGCCTCTGGTGGGGAAAGGGGGAAGGGAAATGATGGGCTGGAACAATTTCAAAGGAGACTTCAACTGCATCTATAGTGTCGTTTCTTTATTTAAAAAGAACTAAAGCATATGTGGCAAAGTGTTAAAATTTGCTTAACCTGAGTGATGAATACACCAGAGTGTGCATATTAAAGACATTTTCACATGTGAACTATTGTGAAATAATTATAAAGGCACATGCGAGAAAGAGAGCCCTGGATTCCAGCTCTGCCACTGCACTTCAGACAGGGGACATAAATTCTCTCAGACCCTTGTTTGCAAAGTAGGATTAATAATGTTCAAATTTCAGGTTTGGTTGTGACTTAATGAGAATAAATGTGTAGAATGACTTCCAGATGTTATCCATTGGGATATCATTTTAGAGTGAGTCCCTAATGACTTTCCAGATGTATCTTATTCAGAGAGACATTTGTTTTTTTAAAACTGATCAGAATTATGTGGATGCATTCCAAAACAATTCTGACCCCCAGAAAAATAATCTATTGCTACTATATTTGCAAAACCTGTATACACACATATTATACAGACATGCATAAGCACAGATTATTTATTAACTATGATTGCCCTGAGGGAGGGGTATTTGGGTGGTTGCAGAATACGAGTGGAAGGAAATTTTACTTTTCTATTAACTTTAATTATGTACCATGTGTACCTACTCTAAAAATAAATATAATTTATTTTTAAATTAATCTAAAGGTCATGATCTTCTCCATTCCTTCAATTCTGAACCCACTTAAAAAAGAAAGGTCTTAAAATCCAAGTTCTAAAGGTTCTTAAGAGGTTGTATAGTCCAATGTCCTACCTGAGCACGGGAAACAGGAAATGCCATCCCAACCCCATATTCTCCATGCAGTCAGACAAAAGAAAGAGCACAGGATTGGGGATTAGAGGATCTGGGTTTGGTCCCTGTCACCATGAATGACTAACTCTGTGGCTCTAAGTGAGTTCCTTAAGTTCTCTGAGACCCAGTCTCATTTCTGAAGTGAGGACAACGGCAGCACCACTGTCATGACTGTGTGAGGGAAAAATTAAGGACCATGTGAACAGGAAACTTTGTCAAAATCGTATCCAGATGTTTGTGTGAGGTGCAATTGCGGTGCAGAGGTTGTCCCTCAAGAGCATGGGTTCAGTCCCTTTGATTTCCGTGGGAGTGCCTGAGACACCATGCCTAGGGGCCCCTAGTAGGCAATAAAGTCATCTTGCTTCAGATGTAAGCCAGATTCTCTTGTCTCCACAGCAAATATCCTAACCGTGATCATCCTCTCTCAGCTGGTGGCTAGGAGACAGAAGTCCTCCTACAACTATCTCCTGGCACTTGCCGCTGCTGACATCTTGGTCCTCTTTTTCATTGTGTTCGTGGACTTCCTGCTGGAAGATTTCATCTTGAACATGCAGATGCCCCAGGTTCCCGACAAGATCATAGAAGTGCTGGAATTCTCATCCATCCACACCTCAATTTGGATTACTGTTCCATTAACCATTGACCGGTATATTGCGGTCTGCCACCCGCTCAAGTACCACATGGTCTCCTACCCAGCCCGCACCCGGAAAGTCATCGTAAGTGTTTATGTCACCTGCTTCCTGACCAGCATCCCCTACTACTGGTGGCCCAACATCTGGACTGAAGACTACATCAGCACCTCCGTGCACCATGTCCTTATCTGGATTCACTGCTTCACTGTGTACTTGGTGCCCTGTTCCATCTTCTTCATATTGAACTCCATCATTGTATACAAGCTCAGGCGGAAGAGCAATTTTCGCCTCCGTGGCTACTCCACAGGGAAAACCACTGCCATCTTGTTTACCATTACCTCCATCTTTGCCACACTCTGGGCCCCACGTATCATCATGATCCTCTACCACCTGTATGGGGCACCCCTCCAGAACCGCTGGCTGATGCACGTTATGTCCGACATCGCCAACATGCTGGCCCTTCTGAACACGGCCATCAACTTCTTCCTCTATTGCTTCATCAGCAAACGGTTCCGCAAAATGGCGGCCGCTACCCTCAAGGCCTTCTTCAAGTGCCAGAAGCAACCAATACAGTTCTACACCAACCATAACTTTTCCATAACAAGTAGCCCCTGGATCTCGCCGGCCAACTCACACTGTATCAAGATGCTGGTGTACCAGTACGACAAAAATGGAAAACCTATAAAGGTATCCCCATGACCTCATAGGTTTGGCACCTAGTGTCTCTGCATAATCCACTTCCAGATGCGAATGTGGCCCATCCTATGGCTGAACAGCTCTCCTTAAGAGTGCTAACCTGATTTCCTGTCTCCATAGATTGAGCGACTCTCAGACTGGTAGATGAGGAAAGATGGAGGAGAAGAAAGAAAAGCATGAATCTTGTTTTCATTTATGCGTTCATTTCTACCAAGTCATGCTGACAGCAAAAGTTCCTACCAGTTTGAAGATGTCATTGGAGGTTGTGTTATTATCCTGTGGCCTGTAAGGACACACAGTAGAGAAATAGTCTATGACTTAGCCTTGGCCCCATCCACAGTCACTGGAAACCGCTCATTTATGTGACACATCAAGCCACAGTAGCACGTAGCTGAGCCCACACTCTTCTTCCGAGAGCTGAGGTCATCCATCATTTCCCTGTGCTGTGACCAGCAGCTAACGATGCTGACCAATTCGAGAATTTTCCAAGGTGCCCTTTGTCCTAGTGAGGGTTTTGGTCTTGAAGTGGCCCTGGCACCCCAATCTGTAGAATGAGATTCTGGGGGCAGGGGAGGATTGGATCTTACTCAAACTCTGGCCAGAGCTTCTGTGAAAAGGCTCCTGGCCAACATAACCACGACACTCAGACCTGGGGTCTAAGATGCAGTCTTTCTATTTGCCATTATGTATAGATTTTAACTAGTTCCTCCAAAACAAAGACCCTGCCTGGTGTGTGGGGATATAGGAGGAGTTCTTGAGCCCAGAAAAACAAAAAAATAAGCCCACTCTTGCCATTGTTCCAATCCATCCTTGTGTCAGCTGTGTATGGTCTCCTTACTCAAAAAGCTTCTTGTTGCGGTGCCACTCAAGCTTCCTGGAGAAGCCTTTATGTGTAGAGTTGCCAACCCTGCCTCCCTGCTTGCTGAAGCCGTCACCAAACTGTTTTATTGGAAGTGACTTTGGAACTGGGTTTAGTTTTTGAGGGTCAGGAACTGTAGCTCTGCAGGTGTAAAGGGAGACATTCTCAGCTCTGCCCCACTGTCCAGCTGGCATTGCCATTTAGCCGCAAATGGCAGTGGAAAGGTATGCATGTTGTCTGCATGTCTGCGCTTTGATGCACATGGCTCAAAAGGGTGGTGCCAGTTTTTGGTGATGCTATTTAACCCAGATCCTTTGCAAAATAATAAAATATGAATTTATTTATTCTGCTCTTGTCTGTCCAAGGCAAGAACAGTTCTAGGGTGTAATTAATAGAGGCTTCCCTGGGAACTACAACTCATGTGTGCACACACACAGACTTGATTACGTTAGGTTCCTATGTACCCCATGATGTGTTTTGAAAGAAAAATCCATGCTGGAGTTTTTCTCAGTTACATTTTTTTAAAAACTTCTCTCCCAGATTCCCAGTATTTGAACTTATCCCTGTTCTAGAAGAAGTCTTCCAAAATGATTTTGGAATTGTATGATATTTTTGGTGACCCAACAAAAAGCAGACAGTCCACCTGGAACACCTGGTTCCTCAGGCTGAATTTTTACTGCACTTTTGTCCCTAAATTGGAAGACATGTCTACCCTCTGAAAGGGAACTTGCAATAAATGAGCAGGGTAGAAAAGGCTCTGATGTCACACAATCCCTGAACTTCAACCAATGTCCTCAACACTAATTCAATACAACCTTAGGTCACATTCATCCTGATGATCCGATTTCCTACTCCTTTTTGCAGTGCGCGGGCCTCTCCCGTTGCGGAGCACAGGCTCCAGACGCGCAGGCTGAGCGGCCATGGCTCACGGGCCCAGCTGCTCCGCGGCATGTGGGATCTTCCCCGACCAGGGCACGAACCCGTGTCCCCTGCATCGGCAGGCGGACTCTCAACCACTGCGCCACCAGGGAAGCCCCCTACTCCTTTTAAATAATTGCAGTAGAGTCTCATCAAAAAATCTGGCAGAGCCAAAGTTATTTCTGCAAAGTTCTCAGGAAGGAGCCATGTTGGAGACCATATTCTACCCCTTAAAAACTTAGCTAAGTTTTTTTCCAGCATTGGAACAGTTTGCTGTTTCTTCTGTTGAAGACAAGACGGAGTTGGCTTGCATTTAGGGACCATATGGTATGACTCTCATGTACCCAAGAACATTAGGATCACACTGGTGCGTCAAGATGCTCCCACTAGAAGAGGTTCACGGCAGTTGCTTGACTGAGGGACAAGCAGATTCGTTATCTCCCAGGTCACACTCTCCCCAGGGCATGTGCACATCTAGTGGAAGAGTGGCCAGATTTCCCCACAGAGTTCCCCTTGAGTTGCATTTCCCTCTGTTTCTTTCTTGCCAAGCATGTGTAGTCAGGCACCTGTTCATTAAATGTGCGAATGATGCGACTCCACCACACCCCCTTGTGAATGAACATTGACCAAAGGCTACCTACACCTAATATATATACGTATTTATTTAATTATTTATTTTTAAACACATAGCTCTGAAAAATGCTAGTCTGAACTATACATGAATGAGTCACAGTGCAATACCTATAAAGGTTAAGCAATTCCTTTTTGAGAATGTATGCAAGATGAAAACTATGTATGTGGATCTCAATGCTCTCTGCTCCACGTTTTTAGTTGTATGTAACAATTATTTATTGATGTTTAAAAAGTAAAACCTGGGTGTGCATTTGGAATGTTTTCCTCATACACTCGTTTATTACTTCTCTTAACAACAGAGGCTGTACCAACTAGTATTGTGATCACTCTTCCTTCTGACTGTATTTTATATTTTGATACAGTAATGTTTAAAAGAGGTCTGATTTTTGAAGGCAGCCCAGAGGTGTTGTCTTCTGGTTAAAATGCATACAAACGCCTGTTGGCTTAGGTTGATACATATCTCCTAAAGTTTATTTCAGATAATCTAAGGACTTTTAATTTATTCTTATTTATAGTAATAATTGTGGACAAAAGTTAAAAGTTTTTTTAAAGAAAAAAAACAAACTTTTAAGCCTTTTCTTTCAGGCCAGTTTTAGAAATAAAGCCTTGAATTTTGAAGCCTGTCACGTAAACAGCTGCTGTTGATGGCACTCAAGCAATTGCCTTATAACAGGATTTTGTGATGCCTCCTTCAAAGACTGTTAACTAGCATTCCTCTTGTATGATTTGTGTCCTTGGTTGGACATGCAGTGATGCTACACATGTACACACTGTATCTTTTTTATTGAACAGCTCAAGGACTGAACTGTCTAATAGGAAGGAAATAAGGAGGATGAGAGACAAACCATAAAAAACAGACCATGAGAAGGCATGAAGTTTCATTTTGCAAACACTCTGCAATTAGAAAAGGTTACTTTGCACAGTTGGTGCCTACTGGTCCAAAATGGGGGCCTATCTGAAGTGAATAAGAGACTCTAGTGTTGGCTATTCCAGTTGAAAGAATGGAATAAAATGTTACCGTAGAAAAATAGTAGATGTTCATATTTTCTTAATTAGATATATTGTGTTTGGACTTGTTTGTATTATAATAAATTCTAATATGGTACACACTTGGTGTTTGGTAGATGCATATATGCTCAAGCAATGGCAGAACTCTGATTAAAATTTTTAAATAAGTATCTCCCTTATGCTTTGTGCTGGTGCTAGAATGTGACCTGAGTCCCACCTGCCCCTGCCACTGAGCTCTGCTTCCTATAATCCTAAATTAGGTAGCTTACTGGTTATAAATCTGAATTCTTTTCTGACTACATCGTCTATGCATCTTCGAGACTGTGGTGGCTGTTATCATAGTGGAAATCTAGCGTAATGGCTGAGAGCTTGGGCTTTGAAGTCAGACAATCACAAATTCATGTCCTAGCTCCACAATGTACTAGACGTTTGACCTTGAACAAGTCCTTGAAGATCTCTGAAAGATTGTCCTCATGTAGAAAGTGGTGTAAAAGTCAACTTTTCCCAGGTGCCTGAAAGGTAAGTAGACACTCTCAAGGTCAGGACAGCAAAGTTTGGAGTGAGTTATTGTCAGCTGTAACTCTGCAGGCTCTGCCACTTTCTAGCCGTGTGGCCTTGGGCAATGTTTTCAATCTTTCTGAGTCTCCTCTCCATAAAATCGGGCTAATAGTAATTCCAGTACGTACTTCATGGGGTGGTGATTATTAATAGTAGAGCTAAAAAGAGCCTCCAATTGTACCTCCTCTTACAGGTGAGGATGCTAGACCCAAAGACTTAAATGATTTTGTCCAGAGTAGAACCCAAGTCACCTAACACTTCATCCTTTCCACTCTACCTCATCGCGTCTCTGCAAGATTCTGATTCATCCCTCCAAAAGTTCACATTATTTTCGTGCCCTTTTTAGAGTTGGTTATATTACATAGTTTTCCGACTCTTCCAACCCAGGTCATCCAAGCGTGAGATATAGTATCACAGCATCATAATTAAAACACTTGATTTGACCTTTCCCTGTGAGGTGTAATTTTTGTTTTTAATTGACTCTATCAGGAATTCTAACCACAGCTCTCAAACCAGCTATGCATTTCCCACACAAACCACTGTCAATTCTGACAGCCACCCACAAACTATTGCCATAATCTGTCTTTGCATCAACTTGGAGCATGAAAGTAACTTACAAGTTGAGAGGGAAGTACAGAAAAGCAAAGATTTTGATAAGAAGTTTGCAAACAGAAGCTGGTAAGCATGACCACAGTGTTCTCGTTAATTTCGTTCACCAACTCAGGGAAGCAGGATAAAAGTGAGTTGATGGAAGTTGAACTGTTAAATAATAATCCTTTTATTACATTTATTGGCTAAATGTGATGGCTCAGCCTCTGTGAGGGTGTGCAATTAGTCTGAGTACTTACCAGACACAACAAGGGGGATGAGAGGTTTGTGTCTATGGGATAAATAGACACAGTGGATTTCCTGGGTTTACTGAAAGAACGTGTCACTGTCATGCCAGAAAAAAAAAAGAAAACTTTTCTGATTAAAAAGGAGCAAAACAGGGCTACGGGGAAGAGAGACGCCATCTCACCAACTCTGCATGAGAAGTTACCACGTCTGCGGAACTTTGTTACCTAGTGAATGGCGGTAACATGACATTTCTCTCCACTGGAGATAAAACAAGAAGGAATGAGACCTAAACTGCAGTATAAAGGGATTCAGATCAAACCAAAACAGAAATCTTCACAGTGATGTCTATTAACTCCACAAATGGTTTTCCATGGGAGTCCTTAGAATCTGCTTCTCTGTATATATTTCCAAATGGATTGCATATCAATCAGAGTCTTGGAGGGAAGCAAATCTCACTCAGATGATTTCAATAAAAAGACTTTAACCAAGAGACCATTCAATAATGATCTGAGAAAGAATAAGAGCTATCGAGGCACCCGGGAACTAGAAACAACAGGAAGCCTCACCTCCCTATGCCTGATGGGGCAACGGGAGGACATAGCTGTTACTGCAGCTCAGAGTAGGATGTGCTTTGGAGAAGGGGCTTTCCAGCAAGCAGGTGCCACACCGCTGCCAGAGACATGATGCCAGAGAGGAAGGAAGGGGTACCCCAACCTCTTTCTTCCTTCCCTCTGATATCATGCTGATGCCTCCACTGACCGAGCTCAAAGAGAAGTCAGCGAGGGAGTGCAGGTGATGCGGTCCATCGTGGCCAGATCGCAAGGCACAAAACAGTGAAAAATCAAGGGCGAAGTGAGATAGGAAGTGATTACAGAATAACCAGCAAAGGGTAGATTCTTATTTTACTATCATAGGATGCTGGAGAGAATCTTAGAGATTATTTCACCCGAATATCAAAAAGAAAGAAAGCTAAGGCCCAAGAGATCCCTTTGCCCAAGATTATAAAACCTAGATGTTGGTTGGTCCAATTTCCAATGATTTCCTAGCACATTACAGGAAATATATGTCATAGACCTTTACAAGCTTGCTTTCTAACCTTCATCATTAGAAATTTCTTTTATTCATCTTCAGCATCTCCAATGACTAGACTATCAACTTGAATACGTCTAGGAATGGAAATAAAGAGCGCCAAGAGAGTGGGCACTCATTTAACAACCATGTGTCCCAGCACTCCCACGGTCATTGATTTATTTGACATGTGGCAAGATCCATTCTAGGCATAGTGATTCAAGGCAGATTCAGTGAACAAGACAGATAGGGCCCCTGCCCGAGTAGGAGAGACAATACACAAGGAAGCCAATAAAATCATTTCAGGTAGTGATAATTTCTAGGAAATAAATGATAGTAAGTGACTCAGGTCAGGAGGAAAGAAGAGCAGACAAGTTAGTCAGGGAAGGCCTTTTTGAGAAGGTAACAGAACTGGAATCCAAATTAAAAGGAAACAGTCATATAAAGAACATTCCAGGCTGAGGGGAAAAAAGGACAGAGGCCTTGAAATGGGAATAATTTTGAGTACTCAAGGAAAAAACAGAAGACTAGGACTTCTGAAGCACAGTGACCCAGCAGAGAATGGTATTGGACAAGGCAAGGGGGGGTGGGCAGGAACAAAATCGTGCAGAGCTCTGTGGGCCCTGGTGAGGAATTTGGTGGTAAAAGGCAATGGAGAATTTTAAGTAAGAAATTGATGTGATCTTCTTACTTCATTTAATCATCATAACTCTTAAAATGCTGTCACCTCCTTTTTTCAGATGAGAAAACTGTCTCGTGGGAATTAAATTAAGCTTGTTCAAGGTCACAGTGAGTAACTTATGAATTGTTATTTAAGCCCAGTCCCGTCTGGTTCCATGAGCCACTTCATCAGGCCACTTTGACACATTTTCCTTGACATCCCAACACTCTCCTGAATTAGCAGCTTGTTCCCATTCACCTTTTCAGTATCCAAGGTTGATATTTAGGCTAAAGTCATCCTCTAATTCCAGTAATGAGGATTCAGAGATCATCAGGTCATAATATTAAATGGTTCTATTTCATGGTCCAATTCATGTGTCTAATGATATCAGGCAAAGTAGAGTATCAGCCCCACAAGATTGTAGATGAAATAATACAGACTCTACTAGCAGGTAGGGCATTAAGAATGTATATACTTTTTAAAACTTTCCCACACAACCCGCAGTAATATATTCGATATCATTGTTTTGCAGATGCTTTTGTATGCAGATTTCAAATCTTGGTCCTTCCCTAGTTTATGCACTGTTCTTTCAAAAAAAAAAATTGGACTTCCGGGAAGACGGCGGAAGAGTAAGACGCGGAGATCACCTTTCGCCCCACAGATACACCAGAAATACATCTACACGTGGAACAACTCCTACACAACACCTACTGAACGCTGGCAGAAGACCTCAGACCTCCCAAAAGGCAAGAAACCCCCCACGTAACTGGGTAGGGCAAAAGAAAAAAGAATAAACAGAGACAAAAGAATAGGGACAGTACCTGCACCAGCGGGAGGGAGCCGTGAAGGAGGAAAAGTGTCCACACACTAGGAAGCCCCTTCGCGGGCGGAGACTGCGGGTGGCAGAGCGGGGGAGCTTTGGAGCCGCGGAGAGAGCACAGCAACAGGGGTGCGGAGGGCAAAGCGGAGAGATTCCCGCGCAGAGGATCAGGGCCGACCGGCACTCACCAGTCCGAGAGGCTTGTCTGCTCCCCCGCCAGGGCGGGCGGGGCTGATTGCCTGTGCTTCTGTCCAAGGTGCTGAAGCCGTCTGGCCACGAATTTGACTTGAGCAAGAAAGGTAGTATCTGTTAAAATTTTATGTATGAAGATTCAGATTTTGCTCCCCCTTTTCATTAAAAAAAGGAATTAAAAAAAAAAAAGTAATTGGGGCAGCATTATTTACTTTATGAAACCATTTAAAATACGATTTCTTACAGAAACAAAATTCACTGACCTTGCTTCTCCACCTAACAGGAGCATTGCATGGGCATCCCCTGGGAGTTTGTAAGAAATGTGGAATCACAGACCCCATCC
>NW_020173198.1:8163946-8250825 GCF_003031525.2 Neophocaena asiaeorientalis asiaeorientalis
TGAATTTTAAGATCCCCTGGTGATTCATACACATATTAAAGTTTGGGAAGCACTGCACTGCTGCCCTTTAAAACAGTGGCTTTACACCCTTGGCAAGCTTTTGAAAATCGCAATCCCAAGATGAAATCCAGATAGCAGTATTTTTAAAGCTCCTCAGGTGATTCTAGTGTTCACCCAAGATGGAGACGCTTTTTTTTTTAGTGAAGTACAGTTGATGTGAAATATTATTTAAGTTACAGGTGTAAAATATAGTGATTCACAATTTTTAAAGGTTATACTCAATTTATTGCTATTATAAAGCATTGGCTATATTCTTTGTGTTGTAGTCATATTGTGTTGTATTCTTGTAGCTTATTTTATACATAATAGTTTGTACCTCTTATTTCCCTACGCCTATATCACCCCTCCCCTCTTCCCTCTCCCCACTGGTAGCCACTAGTTTGTTCTCTATATCTGTGAGTCTGCTTCTTTCTTGTTATAGTCATTAGTTTGTTTTATATTTTAGATTCCATATATGAGTGATACCATAAGTATTTGTCTTTCTCTGTCTGGCATATTTCACTTAGCATAATACCCTCCAAGTTCATCCATGTTGTTGCAAGTGGCAGATTTTCATTCTTTTTTATGGCTGAGTAATGTTTCAATGTGTGTGTGTGTGTGTATATATATATATATATATATACACACATATATATTCATACATATCTTCCTTATCCATTCATCTGTTGATGGGCACTTCCATATCTTGGTAATTATAAATAATGCTGCTATGAACATTGGGGTGCATGTATCTTTCTGGGTGCATGTATCTTTTTGAATCGGCGTTTTGGGGTTTTTTGGATGTATACCCAGGAGTGGAACTGCTGGGTTGTTTCGTAGTTATATTTTTAGTTTTTTTGAGAAACCTCTGTAGTGTTTTCAACAGTAGCTGCACAAATTTACATTCCCACCAACAGTGTTTGAGGGTTTCCTTTTCTTGATAGAGATTCTTTTCAAAGAAAACTTAATATCACTACCATAAGCGAAAACCAGTATCACCTGCCATAAATAGATAGACACCATTAAAGAAAAAGATCAAAGACCGTCAATAATTCTTACCTTACATAATTGTCGGAAACTGACATCTACTCTCTTTTTGTTAAAAAAACAAAAGGTAGGTGTTAAGGGCCTACTACCACCATATTGAGACTTTTCTTTAACCTAATCGGAAGAATTAATAGCAAAATAGAAAGGGAGAAATTTTTTTCACTGTGTGCTTCATTGTTACTGCTATCTCAGCCTACTCACACACCCCTTGTGTTATAAACACTGTACTTTGTGAAACACTGATCTATTAAATAAGGAGGTTTCAGCAGCTTCTTTATTTTAGTGATTCCCAGCCTTAGCTGCACTTTAGACTCACCTAATGTTTTTAAACCTATGTCTAGACTCTACCCCCAGATGCATTAAATCAGAACATCTGGGAATGGGCCCAAGGCATCAGAATAGTCTAAAACATTTCCAGGTGATTCTTATATACAGCCAGGATTGAGAACCTGCTTGTCTCCTTGGTAACATTTGGTTGGCTATAAGAACTGAGAAATTACAACATAACTTTCCCAAATAATCTGTCATCAGGCCAGTTCCCTAATTCAAACTCTCCACAATTGGTTGAGGTTTCCATTGCACGTGCAGTTCCACTGTTGAAGATTAAGGGGGCTGACAAATCATACCCATCTACCCCCTCACTCTCAGTGCGGAACAAATTGAGAAATAGACTCAAGAAATAGACTAGTGGCGATCAATTATCAGCTCTATTATTGGAAGGGTAGGTTGGAAAACCTCAGTTGAATCCAGGGCCAATGGACTTCCTCCCCAACCAGTTTAGATCTTGGCTCAGACACCCCTGAGGGAGTCTGGAACTGCATAAAAGACAGTTACCCGGATGATTACAAGCAGACTTTCTGTCCCCCCAAGTAGAGTCTTATTAGTGAGGACAGTTAGAGATGGACATCTAGACCCTACTCTGGAAGCTAAGCCTGGATCACAAACCAGTTAGGGTTCCTGTATGTAAGATGGGTGCATAGAAAGAATTCCTCCCTTCTAGAAACCTGAGAAATAAAGAGTGAAGGAGGCTTTCTCACATATGCTGTGTTCCTTCTTCCAATCCTACAAATCAGTCAAGGCTTCCCTTCCCCATCAATGATGGAATGAAAGAGAAGGGTTGAGAGAAATTGTATTCCAAATACGTCTGACAGTAAGATCAAGAATTCCTAAATTATGGACTAAAATAGAACTATTAGAGAAAACGGTTCCCCCTGTACTCACCTCCTCATGACCTAGGGAATTTTACAAATGTGACTCGGAGTTTCACAACCCTCAAGGAGATAGACAGGTGTGCTGTACTGTTGAAATACTTAGAGAAAAGGCAAGAGAAGATCCTCCTGGGGCTTCATTGTCCTCAAATTAAGGCTATTGGTTACGTCCAAAGGCATAATTCTATCTTCAGGGTCTGAGATTCTAGGCCCTGGTATATCCATCTCTCATGGCTGGCACTCAGATACCTAAAAGTTCTGAAATCAAAAATAATTTTAATTGACTTTGATTAAAAGAAGGATGCCAAATAACACTTTTAGGAGTGAACAAAGGTGGTGCTAAAATCAGACACATTCATAGCATTGCAACCCCCAAAGGCAGGTTTCTGGTTTGCAAGGATGTGGGTTGTGCAGATCTGGGTTCAAATTCTGATTCCACCACTTTCTAGCTGAGTGACGTTGGACAAGTTATTCCCAGTCTCTGAGCTACTGTTGCCTGTTATGTAAAATGAGAATAACCATAGTACTGACTTCAAAAGGAGGTATTGAGAATTATTTGTAATATGATTAAGTGTATAGAACATACTTGTAGTATTCATAAACAGTATTATTATTATTTAGTTCCCTGTGATAGGGACAGAGAACATGGCATATTCTAGGACTTCTCTGGGAAACTTGGTCACCTTTGCAATGAAGAGGACACTCCCAGGAAGAAAGGGTTTAGCTACGTCATTTTCCAGCTCTTTCTCTTTTCTAGTGTAGAGAAAGCATGTCATTCATTTCAGTTATCCAATGACAGTCCCTGAAAAAGCTATAGCATCAAAGATTTGGAAGACAAGAGGCCGGCCATCAGTCACTCCATACTCAATTTCAATGAAATGTGGCCTCTAGTTTTACCCTAATTCTTTCTCTCAGTCAGTTTGCATCCACTGTCAATCTCTGGAGCAAAACTTTAGCCTTTGGGATGATATGATGGCAGCTGCATAAAGGCCAACTCTCCTGTCTTGTTAGAATTGCTATCACTTGGTTCCAATGATGAGAAAAAAGGAAATAGTCCTTCCTGCTGGTGGGTGGAGGTTGATACAGGTGACCTGTACGTCCCCACTATGTCAAGAATGTCTCTAGGGCTCTGAAAGAGGATACAAATAGTCCTCAGCTGGAGACAAGGGCTTCTTGTTATTGTAAATTAATCTTGTAAATAGCTGATTTCTAAGAAGCTGTAAGGAAATGACTCCCTACTGCTATATGTGTGTGCCTCTTAGTGTATCTGATTTCTGGGGCATGGTGATGTGTTCTGACATTGCTGTCCCAGTGAGGTCTGCAAGGGAAAGGCCACAACCATGAGGGGAAAGGACAGGGCCTTTTCCACAGATGAGGTTATCATAGCATCAGTCATCCAGGGGAGAAGCAGGTCATCAGACAGGTGAAAAAGAAAACGTGCCTGGGAAGGTAGGAGAAAGGGCTCAGATTCTCTGTCTTACCTTGGACAGTCTAGATATCAGCAGTAGTTTTCCTGGGGCAGAGATGTTAAAGATAGGGCTTGAATCCAGAAGAAAAAGGACTGGGATGGGCCATTTTTCCTGAGGCCCCATTAATGAGAAAGGTATACCTGGAGAAGCAGCTCTACTTCAAGCTTGACCAGATCCTTAAGGTTCTGTTTGTTAGTTTCCTGCTATAATCCCAGGACTTTAGCAAAGCCCTGTTTAAATATTCCATCTTGTCTCACTTGAACTGACATGTTAAACAAGAGCGTACCCCCAGTCAAAGCCAGCACAACTGTAGAACCTCCCTCCCAAAGAGAAAGTGAGACAGGATCAGATCTTATGATAAGAGATCTCCTGCCTGGGGAAGCAGCAGTATCTTTGAGAGATTAACTTTTCCCTTTGGTTTACACCTATGCTGCTAGGGTTATAAAAGGATTGAACTGACGACATATTATCCACAGCCCAGAAAAGGGTAAAATGTTTAATAATCCAAATATGCCCCTGCCTCATCATCTTACAGACACACAAAGAACTACATCGAGATGTTCCATTAATCAAATTGTTTATGTCTTGCCTCCCTGTGTTCACTCAGGTCCCTCCTTCAATATTTCTGGGAGTCTCTGCAGTCACTTCACATGTTCTCAGTCTGTCAGCTATTGCGTCCATGTGGGGTCCCACCACCCCCTATTCCTCTCCTCTTGTCCCAGGTCCTCCTTGTTGATGTCTCCCAATCACGAAGAACTTCAGGGACCTCATTGCTGCCACTGCTGACAGAGGCCACATGAAAAGGACACCAAGGAGCTAGAGTAGGGCCCCTTCCTAGCAGAGGTGGGAAACTGTCCCTCTTCCTGGTCAAGTCACCTTGGCACACATTTGGGGAAAAAAATGGATGAAAGTTCTGACTATGAATAGGCAGTTCATAAAAGAGAAACCTGGATGGCTAATAAAAATAAAAAGCTTGCCTTAGTTCACTAAAAATCAGAAATGTGAACATTAAGATATCAACAATGTTCACAACTATCAGTTTGATAATAATTAAAAGAAACAGACAACCTCAAGTGTTGGGTGGAAATGGAAAAGACAAGGACCTCTGGTGAGAGTGAAAGTGGATACAGTCACTTTGAAGAGAAACTGGGCAACCTACAGAAAAATCCATGATGCATTACCTTACAACCAAATGATTCTATTTCCAGGTGTATGCTGGAGGGAAAAAACCTCACATGTGCTCAGAGAGGTAGATACAGCAATGTTTATTGCATGTTGTTGTGTTAGCAACAACTTGGAAGCAACCTATATGCCCATCAAGAGGAGAATGGATAAATAAATAGAATCCTATACCACAAAGCAAATGGATGAACTAAGGCTACACGTGTCAACAAGGATAGGCCTCAAAAAGGGAGTGTTGAAAGTTGACACCTATGTACGGTATGATTCCATTTACGTGAAGTTTCTCTGCATACATACATATCTTTGTAGAAACAGTATAAAAAACATGAACAGAGATGCGAAATTCCAAATTTCCGAGAGTAAGTACTTCTTGGACAGGAGAAAGAAGTTAAGAAGGGGACAGACATACCAGGAGCTGAAACTCTATCTGATATGTTTCATTACTTTAAAAAACTCTGAAACGAACAAGTCAAAATATTAAGATATTATATAGAAGAGTGTCCTTTCTGTTATTTCCTATGACTTTCTGTGCATTTACCATATTTTATAATAATGTGACAGATATATCCTAACGTAACCTTCAATGAGTCAAGTCCTTACATAATTCACTCCGTATGAGTGCAGGCAGAACCTGTGACTTGATTCTAAACAGAATGGGGATGGATTGTCATTCTCATCATTAGGTTATGTCTTATGGCAAAGGTGGTAGGCTGTCCCTGTCATGATTTCATTACATTACATAAGACTCTGCCTTAGAAAACTAGAGTGAGTTACTCTTGCTGGCTTTGACAAAGAAGCTGCCATGTTGTGGGAGAGCAACATGGCAGGGAACTGTGGGTGGCCCTCTAGGACCTAAGAGCTGCCCCCAGCCGGCACCCTGCAAGAAGCACGGACCCTCAGTGATATAGTCACAAGGAAATGAATTCTGGCAGCAACTTGACTGACCTCGGGTCTGAATTTTTCCCCAGCCAAGACTCCAGATGAGAATACAACCCAGCCAATCTCTTGATTCCAGCATGCTTGGATCCAAGCAGAGGACCCAGGTAAACTGTATCTGCACTCTCGACCCACAGAAACTGAGACCATGAAGGTGCGTTGTTTTAAACCTAAATTACTAAACTACTATATTTGCAGTAACTTGTTACATAGTGGTAAAAAGCTAATACAAGTAAAATATTCATGAAAAGAAACAGAAGTTTAGAGGAAAACCATAAAATCGTGATGTCGTAATGCTCAAGTTTCAAGAAGGAAGCAATTAGCTAAACAAAAGCTCTCAGGCTAAGGTAGGGGATGACCAAGACATCTCCTTGGCATTAGCAGTTTCAAAGTGGTGGATGGGTCGGAGGCTGGGTGCCAGTGGCTTGAGAAGTGAGTAGGAGATGAGGAACTGGGGACAGCTGGCCAACAAGTGTCAGGAAGGAAGGTTGAGAGGGAAGGAGCTGCTCGCCGCAGGGAGTTGTGAGGCTGAGGGAGATTTGCTGGGTTTAGTTATTTTTATAAACCAGGAGAAACTTAAACATGTTTACTTGGTGTCTCAAAAGTTCTTATTTATGATGGGATGGTGTAGTACAGGTATACCTTGTTTTATTGCATTTTGCTTTATTATATTATGCAGTTTTGTTTCTTGCAAATTGAAGGCATGTAGCAACCCTGCATCGAGCAAGTCTATCGGTGCTATTTTTCCAGCAGCATTTTCTCACTTTGTGTCTCTGGGTCACATTTTGGTAATTCTCAAAATACTTCAAACTTTTTCATTATTATTATATTTGTTGTGGTGATCTGTGACCAGCGATCTTTGATGTTACTACTCACTGAGGGCTCAGCAGGTGATTAACATTTTTTAGCAATAAAGTATATTTTAACTAAGGTACGTACATTTTTTAGACATAATGCTACTGCACCCTTCAGTATAGCGTAAACATAACTTTTATACACACTGGGAAACAAAACGACTTCACGTGACTCATTTTATTGAGATATTGGCTTTACTGCCAATGGTGGTAGTAGTCTGTGTAGTTTGGTAGTTTGGTTCCAGTGGTCTGGAACCAAACCCACAGTGTCTCTGAGGTCTGCCCATATCTGGTGTATATCCATGCTATAAAGTACTATTTGACGATAAAAAGGAATAAAATACGAATACATGCTACAACATGGACGAACCTCATGAACATTACGCTAAGCGAAGGAAACCAGACACAAAGACCACACACTGTGTTATTTCATTTACATAAAATGTCATATACACAAAAAGGCAGTTCTATAGAGACAGAAATAGATTAATGGTTACCTGAGGTAGAAGGTGAAGGTGGTTATCAACTGTAAACTTTTTTTTTCTTACCACTGTTGCGTTAAAGAGACGTTCTCATCTCATTTGTCCCCAGGTCCTGGCTCCTGGGGGTCCACCCTTCTATTGGGGTAACCCTCTCTCCAGATGATCCTCGCATGTGACATGCCTTTGAGGATGACCCATAGCCAGCTCCCTTCCATGGGTAAGGTGGGGGCAACCTTGGCAACCTTGGCTGTGAGACTCAGGGGAATACAAAGGCAACCTCGTCTCATGCTCTGCTTCGAGCCAGCATCCTGGCTGTGGATGGCTAGGAATGCAACAGGTAACAGTTACTGTATTCCTCAGGTTTCAGGGGATAATTGATGGAGCATAGACCCTGAGAACCCAAGAGGGGGGATTCCAGAGCACAGGCGAGACACCACTTTGACCATACGAAAGAGAAGGAGAAGATGCTCAGTTGGAAAGGAGGATCTCCCCTTGACTGATGGCTTCCATGAGCATCTGCTGAGGGATGGTAGATGGTGGGAGGAGTAAGAACAGAGAAGGTTAAATTGCCATCTTGGAGGATGTACATGAAAGCTGAACAGGGACGTGGAAGGCATGGGGACCAACCACAGTGAGGCTCAAATTAGCTCATTTTTAAAGTGAAACAGTGCCACCTGCCTCACCAGATGATGGTGGAAGTGTTAAAACAGCCATCTAGGTATTCAAGAATCCTGGAATGTCTGACCAAGAAGGGACTTTGAAATCATGGAGGCTTCCCCAAATGAGTCATGGTTATCACTGATGAGGGTAGAGATTGGTTTTTATGTGGTGCCCAGCCATGACATTAAATAATATCTATTCATATACTGGGGCAGTACTTTCCTTCTCTGTTCTTTTTCTACCTTCCTAATCACCTCACATAGACAGTCTCCATCTGGTTCCGGCATGTCTATAACACCTCTCGTAAACGTGCTATTTTCCTATTTAACAAATCATGGCAGGCGCCAGATTCAGAGCTTGCAATGGGTGATAGCATCTGAATAGAATTTAATAGTGGGGTTTTTTTCCTCCTATTTATTTTCATAGTTGTCTCCTACTTATGGCAATTGATTGGCTTTTCATTCATGATATAAAGATTCTATAATTTTTCCTTTTAAAGTAAATTTAAGGTGAGTCATTTTAATAGAAAAAAATTCAAGTAACTCAGTCTCAAGGTGGTACACAAATAGGGAAACATAATGAAGATGTTGATAGAATCAGACATCACAGATAGGGCTCCCCAGAGGAAAGGAATTTCTCCCAGATCACACAGCATGCTAGAGCTAAGCTGGAATCAAACACCAGGTCTCTCCATTCTGAGTTTCTTAGTCTTGCTGGTAAACCAGGCCTCACTCTCACTGAAAAGTTCTCATGTTTTGCATTGTACAGCCCCAAGCTGAGACCCCCATCAGTAACCCTTTCACGTTCTCTTCTCAGAGGCGCACCTTGGCAGGATGCAGTCACCAGTCGACATGGTGGACGAAAGTGTTCTTGTCCATCAGCTCTGGGCTTTCGTGCAGGAAAGAGGAGCAGCGCCGTGATATGTGTGAGGAAGCAGCTAGTGAAGGGACTGGAGCTCAGGGAGCTGCACGCGGCTTTATCCCAGAGTCTCGTGAGGAATCAAGATGCTCCGGCAGCCACTGGCGCTGATGAAAAAATGTAAGGGAGAATTGGGAAGGATGCTGAGGGTCTGGAGGGGACAGTGAAACTTGATCAAGGTAGCAGGCGTTTCTGGAGGCCAAGGGGCCAGACCCACTCAGAACTCAAGGGCAGAGCCCCACTGCCCACATCTTAAATGAAAATCGCTGCTGTGCTGTTGGTCACGAGTGGTCTTTGTTTTGTTCTCTGCTATATCCCTGTGTCCTGGCACGTATTAGACACTCAGTGAAAATCTGCTAAGTGTCTCATGAAAGTGAACCTTGAGTAAGAGAGAAAGGAAAGGGGGAGGGAGACAGGAGAGAAAGAAACACAAAGGGGAGGAGAAGCAAGAAAGAGGAGACTGCAATTTCCGTGCAGGCAGGGACTGTGTCTAATGTCTTTCCCAACATTTCCGCAACTGGTAAGACAGTACACAGTGCAGGGATAACTCTCAATGGATAACTTTTAAAGAAATGAATGAATGAATGGAAGCAATATAAGAGCATTCATAAATGACCATGATATAATTACGAAGTGGGAATAGTCAAAACGATTCTAATAGATAGCATTTATTGAGCACCTACTATAAGCACTCAATGGATATAAATGATGTTAACTGTTGCTACTATAACTAGTCTTACTGAATACCAGGCACAATGCTAGGAGCATTTACATGATTATCCCAGGTAATCCTCAGTGTTCCTCGAGGCAGGACCTCTTATCAACCCCATTTTACAGGTGAGAGAACTGAAACCTAGAGAGACCAAGTATCTTGCTCAAAATCACTCAGCTAATAAAGAGACTGGTGGAGGCAAGACCCATGTCCAGATCTATGTGGCCCCAAAATCTGGGATCTGTCCCTTATATGACACCCAGAAGGCTGGATAGATTTGACAGGTGTTTGAAAAGAATCGATTAGACACAAAGTAGAAAGAGGAAAAGAGAGGGAAGAGACACTGTGGGAGACATTACTAGGATTCACCAAGATTTGGGGTTCCCCTTTCTTTCTGGGCAGACCTTTCTTAAGGTGAGGCACAGACGTATGACTTTCTTTGGCCAATGGAACGTGAGCACGAGTTACATATATCACCTCCGGGCATTTAAGAGCTACTCGGTGATCTGTCTGCACTCTCTCCCTGCCAAGCCATTGTTGAAAGAATCTGGGACGAGCCAATATATGGAGGTCGGGCACCCAAACCCACAGTGAATTTTAAATGAGTAAGAAATGAATTTGTGTTAAGCAACTACACTTTTGGGGACGTTTGTCACTGCAGCATCACTTTGCCTACCCTGAGTAATACGGTGATAACTATGAAAGAGTTACAAAGCAGTGGTACCTGTAAAAACTGAAACGTAGGAAACAATGTTTGCACAGAAGAATCTATTCATGGATGTCAAATCAAAGAGAGAGGTTTTCAGTCTGCTTAAAAAATAGAGCAGCAATATCAACCCCTTTGAAAAGGTTGTACAATGTGGTAGATAAGTGGTGTCTGATCAACCTGGGATTAATTCTGGTCTTGGACACTCACCAGCTGGGTAGACTCAGCCTCTCTGAGTCTGTTTTCTCATCAGCGACATGGGATTGACAGTAACATTAACCTCATAGAGTGGTTACAAATTTTAAGTGATACTTTACCCATAAATTACTCAACGTACCTGGCACAGGGTAAGCCCTCAAGAAATGTAACTATTATGACTGAAGCAGGAGGCAAGAGTTACTGGCAGGAATGAAGATTATGTTTGCCCCTCCCAACAATGCCCCGTGAGTCCTGCAGGGCTTAGCCCGAGATACACACACACACGCACGCACACGGTCACATGTGCAGGTACATGCAGCCGCACGCACTGCCCTATGATTCCTCTCCCAAGGCAGGAATGGAGATGAAGTCTGCCAACTGTGCAGACTTAATTGCATTTTCTTCCTGAAAGAGGGTCTGGTGCAGAACACCTGCGGTCCAGCGCTACGTGACCGCCAGGCTGTCGTGCAGGCAGCAGTGGCACAGGCAGCGTGCAAATTCGGGGCCTCTGGGACCTGAGATGTAGCCAGACCCCTGGATGCCCTCCCAACCGCTGCACCCACCCCGGAAACAGAGCTTCCTGCGCAAGGCTGGGGGCAGTCTGGAATTTTGCAACTAATCCCCCTTTCAAGGGCCCTCAGGGACCGAAGGTGGAGAAAGGGGAGTGCAAACCTTTCCCCGACACCCTGGAAGGCAGAATACAAACGTGGTGTAGAGAGCAGAGGGATTTGAAAGGGAAGAGTCAGACCCCAAATCAAGCTCTAGCCGTGCAACTAGCCGTGCAACTTAAGACATCACTAGCCGTGCAACTTAAGCAGGTGTGACACACTCTTCCAGAACTAGTTTCCTCAGCTGTAAGACCTGAGATGGTAACATTTGCAGGTCTGTATGGGGTGATGTGTCTAAGGTGCTCAGCCAATATTGGACATGTAGTAGGTGCCCAATAAACTGTAGCCATTATAATTAGGATGATTCATTCATTCATTGGACGAACATTTATTGAGATTTACCATGTGTCAGGTACAGTTCCAGCTCAGTGGTTTGCTAAGGCAAACCACTTAGACCAGGTCTCTGCCCGTGCAGAGCTTACAGGGCAGAGGAAAATAATCATGCAAACCAATTAGATAAATTTAGCCCAGGATAAGTTCTCTGAAGGAAATAACACAGGATGGCAGGATAGAAGATAGCTGAGATTAGAGAGTCCTACTACAGCCACACTCTTCAGGGAAGTCTTCTCTGGGGCACCTGAAGGAGAACTTGTTGGCAACTATGAGAAGATGGAGGGTAGTATGTTCCAGGCAGAGGGAACAGCAAGTACAAAGGCCCTGAGGCAGCCCCTCAGTCATCATGTGGAGAGGTGGCAAAGAATGTCTCATAAACCACAGCTACCAGCACTCATTCAGGTTTACAAGAACTGGGATCCATCTAGAAAGTTTTCAAACGTTCCAAGGTTCTGAAGCCCAGAGCAGAGGGGGCGGATTAATATTCCATAAAATGTAGTCTAAGACTGCTTAGACTCTACAAATATTTACTGAGCATCCTCCATGAAGCAGACAGTAGGCTGAATTCTGGGGAATACAAAGGTCAATCCGGATGGCTGTTGCCTCCTATACCTGTGACCTCCCTGTATCCCAAGCTCGAAACCCAGGCTCTGGAAGATAGAAAGTAATCGGCAAATATTTGTTGACAGAAGCAACAAGAATAATGACATTTATTAAATTCTTATTCAGCTCTTCTACACCATTAACACATTGACTCATTTAATCCTCCCAACTCGAATATTAAATACTATTATTATCCCCATTTTACAGAAAGGGAAAGTGAAGATCAGAGTGATCAAGTAGCTTGCCCAGAATCACACAGCTAGTAAGTGGTAGACCCACGATTCAAATCTTGACAGTCTGGTTCTACAGTCCATGCTCTTAGCTGACAGCAGCATGCCCAACCACCCCGATTTCCCTGGAGCAGTCCTGGGTTTAGTGCTGGAAGCCCCATGTCCTTGGAAACCCCCCAGACCCGGGCAAACCAGGACACATGATCATTCTACCCAGTACAGCCTTTCTTTTTTTTTTTTTTTTTTTTTTTTTGCGGTACTCAGGCCTCTCACTGTTGTGGCCTCTCCCGTTGCGGAGCACAGGTTCCAGACGCGCAGGCTCCGCGGCCATGGCACGGCATGTGGGATCTTCCTGGACCGGGGCACGAACCCCTGTCTCCTGCATCGGCAGGCAGACTCTCAACCACTATGCCACCAGGGAAGCCCCAGTACTGCCTTTCTAACAAGATATATAGCCATGAAATAAAACAAATTTCAACATGGGGAGCCAAGTAGAACAATAAATGCAGGTACACCTCCAGACTAGCAAAGAGAGGGAACCTAGACTCCTTCTGGATAGAAGGGAGCTTTCGTATAAGACTCCTTATACGAAAGGAGGTGGGGTTCCACAATCCCACCTGATATCCGGTTTGCTCCTGTCAAATGCCTCTTCTCTGTATTTGAAGGACAGCATCACTCACTAAAACTAACTGTTCCCAACTCTACCCACTTGGTCACTCATGCAGTCATCCAATGAACAGTACCTACTCTTTGCTAGGCACTGTACTGGTCATGGGCATTGAGGATTTGCAGCTAACCAGACAGATGTGGTTCCACCCTCCTGTCATTCTTAGTCTAGTGGGGACACAGGTACTAAACTACCAAACATAATTAACTAAAGAATTCTAAATTGTCAGAAACCATGAAGTCAACCAATACCCATAAAGTACCAAAGAAGAGAATAGTCCCCACTTAAACTAGGAAATCAGGGAAACCCTCCCTGACCCCAACAATGATCAGCAGTTAGCCAGGTAACAGTAAGGCAGGTGAAAATTCCAGGTAGAGGAAGCTGTGTGTGCAAAGGCCCTGAGGTAGGAAAATGCTTGGCTGGCAACTTCAAGAAGACACATGTAGCAGGAGCAAAGTGAATGAACTGGTGAGAGGCATGAGATGAGCTGGAGACGGGGGCAGGAGACAAATCATTAAGGGCAGTGAGTTTGGATTTCATTCTAAGTGCAAAGGGGAAAGCCACTGGAGGGTTTAGTTAGAAGAATAAATGGTCAAGTTCACACTTTACAAAGATCTTTCTGACTATTAGGTGCAGAACGGATTGAAGATGAGCAAAAGTGGCTGCAGGGATGTGGGCGAGGAGGGAACTACAGGGGTCCAGGCAAGAGATGATGCAGGTTGAACCAGGCTGGTGAGTGTAGACACAGACATGTGGGTACAGTGGAGAGTTATTTAGAGGAAGGTAGAATCTACCTATTTTTAAAGATCACTTTGAGAGGAAGACCTTAACAAATGGCACTACCATCCACCCGGGTTCTTACACTGGGAACTTAGGTTGTCTTTTTCTTGAGAGGTGGCTCTCCACTCTTGAGGAGTTAATCACAGCTCACATTCCCCTGTGGCCCTGATTTCTCATGGAAAATAAAATCATTTCCCAACACATTGATCTTCCTCCCCTCCTGTGATGGGTTGAATTTTGTCTCCCCAAAAGATATGTCCAAGTCCTAAACCCTAGTACCTATGAATGTGACCTTGTTTGGAAATTGGATCTTTACAGATATCACCAAGATGTAAATTAAAACAAAATTATACTGGACTAGGGTGGGCCCTAAACCCAGTCACTGGTCTCTTTGAAGAAGAGACACAGACACAGGGAGACTGTCATGTGATTATAGGGGCAGAGATGCATTTACAAACCAAGGAACACCAAGGATTTCTGGCTACTACCAGAAGCCAGAAGAGACTTCCCCGTCACCCTCTGTTGGTTTGCAAACTGGCCCCTGTACACAGAGGACAAGGAGAGACCAAAGAAAGAGAGTCACTCCAGATTGGTAGGGGGCAGGTTTAACAAGCAAGGGAAATTACAGTAATACGAGGCTTGTCTTTGGCACCACAAGACAAGTATACAACTCCGCACGTGCCCACCAGAATCTTAACAGTTTATAGAGAGGCCTTAACAGGGTTCAGTCACATTTACCAGTCCAGATGGTCTCATCAACACATTGCTCTCTCAAGGCTGCATCCTTGAAAATGGCTCCACTGTGGGAACAGTGGGCGGAGTATACATTCCAAGGACAGGGGAGGGGTGAGGAGCCTCCCATTGCCCAGGTCCAGCTCAAGAGTCAGCCAGCGGTCACGTCCTCTCCATGACCTCCTCCAACCCCCTCCAGAGCTCAGGAAGGCACCCCTTTTGACTACCTTAAATACAAAGAAACTGAAGCAGAGAAGAGCTCTCATTAGACATCTCACTGTCTCAGAAGACAATGGCAGGATATACTATAATAGTTGCTACCAGTAAGGGTCAGGGGCTGGCAAACAGCCAAATTCAGCAGGCTGCCTGTTTTTGTAAACAAAGCTTTATTGGCTTTGTTGTTTAAAGGCGCAAACTTGCAACTAGTAGATAAATAAGTTCTGGAGATCCAATTTCAATGCACAGCAGAATGATTATGGAAGTTGCTAAGAGACTAGGTCTTAATTGTTCTCACCACAAAAAAGAAAGGATAATTATGTGGCATGATCAAGGTGTTAGGTAACACTATGTGATAATCATATTACAATATATAAGTGTATCAAATCAGCATGTTGCACACCTTAACCTTACACAATATTACACACCAATTATATCTAAATTAAAAAATCAATAAAGTAAATAGGAAGGTTCTTCTTTTTCCTCTCTCCCCTCTGGGATATATACAGTTTCTCACATGGCCTTCAAATCATTTTCTACACATAAATATCCTTTAAACACACACACACACACACACACACACACACACACACACACACACACACACATAATGATTGCATACTATACCTGCTGACAAAAACTTGCTTTTTTCAGAGTATGTCCTGTATATTTTTCTATGTCAGCACATATGGGGTGACCAAAGTATTCCGTAGTAAGGAGGTACCATAATTTATTGCTAAACTTGCAGTGGCTTTCAGTATTTTACTCTCCAAATGATACATCAGTTGGATTGGCTTCCTCCATGGCCTTCAATGAACAGCATTCAGACAACAGCTAATCTAACACCTGATATGAGCCAAGCACTGTGTTAGGTGCTGGGCTCCAGAAGTGAATAAACCATGGTCCCTGTCCTCAAAGAGCTCACAGTGTCTTCCAATGATAATGTTGATAAATTTAATGAGCATCTACTATGGGCCATTCAGTGTAATGATACTGACATGCATTATCTCACCCAAACTTCACAACAAAAGCAGCTTATGAGGCAGGTACAACTATGAGCCCCACTTTACAAATGAGACTGAGGCTCAGAGAGGTTAAGTAACTTACTTGAGGTCACACAGCTAGCAATAGATTGAGCTGGAATTCAAACCCAGGCTCTTAAGCACCCAGCCTACACTCAGGAGACAGGATTAAAACTAGTGCAAGTGAGAGCTTCGAGGAAGGAATGAAGGGCTCAATTAAGGAGATCAGGGGAAGGCTCCACGAAGAAGTGACAACTTAGTGGCATCAAAAAGAACAAGCACTTTCCAGTGGACAAGGAGGGACCGGGAATCCCAAGCAAAGAGATTAGCATGCACAAAGCCATGGAATTTCTGGGAACCGGAATATTCAGCATGATTTGGGTGCAAAGTGAGGCAGGTGAGGCTAGAGAGAGGCACGGCAGGATCACAACTCCTCATCCTAGCTGAGACTCTAAACTTTATCCTAAAAGTTATGAGGAGCCATTGAAGGGTTTTTAAGCAGGAAATTCAAGATCAAAGTTGCTGCTGGTTGCAGCATGGAAGGTAGATCAGAGAGGAGGGAAGGGGTGGAGGCCAAGGAGACTGATGAAGAGGTGGCTGTACACCCATGCTGTACGTGGAGAGTTTGTCTTCTCGGGGCCAGCTTTTACCCGTATGAGACAGCACGGTGGTAATGAGGGCAGGACACGCCAATCCAGGGAGACTCAGGAGCTCCTGGCAATGTTAAAGGCAGACTGAGTCCCTGTTTTCCCCTGGGATGTGAGAGCTGATGGCTGACTGCCCAGTGGGGGAATCTGACTTAACCCTGGACTATTTCACTCCATGTTCAGACAGCTTCCAGCAGCCGAGAGACTTCCTCGGGTCGCCCAGTCCTGGTGAGAGGAGGACATCTTGAGCAGTGGCCCATCCACTTCCACCACCCCCTCAGCTGGCACCATGAGGCTGTGGGCCTGCAGAGAGCCAAGCCATGAGGCCACCGCATTGTGAGTCATCCCAGCTGGTTCCGGCTATTTTCCCTGGGATGCAAGAGAGCCAGCGGAAGCGTGTCCTGGCGAGGCCAGGCGGGAGACCAGTGGCCAGCCTGCCAGGGGCTGCCAGGCATGGCCGTGGCCTAAGGGGAGGATGGATGCCTACAGCCACCCGCTGACGTTGTGGGGAGGAAGAGAGCCACTGGGAGGGCCTTGCTCACTTCCACAAAGCAGGCAGAGCCATCAGCAGGTCTGGTTCTGAGACACAACATACACCAAAGGACACTGATCAGGGCCGGAGCATAAAGCGCGAGGGAGTGGCATCAGGGTGGCAAATAAAACAGCTAACTATTTACTGAGCCCGGACTCTGGTCCAGGAGCTGTGCCACACACTTTACAGCATCATCATGTCTGCTAAAATACTTTATAGCTGTTACTTCATTGAGTCCACTACAACAGGGGTCAGCCAAATCCAGCTTGTGACCTGTCTTTTTATGGCTCACGAACCAAGAATGGTTTTTACATTGTTAAAGGGTTTTAGAAAAAAAAAATATGTGATAGAAACCACCTGTGGCCCACAAAGCCTAAAATATTTACTATCTGGTCCTTTAATGAAAACGTGTGCCAATTCCTGCACTAGAATATAAGCTCCAGGTGGGCAGGTAGGGTGTGCATTGTATGTGTGCTCCACTCCTATATTCCCTGACACCTAGAAGAGTTCTTAGCACATAGTAAATGCTCAATAAATGTCAAGTGAACAAATGAAGGCATGAGTGAATAAATTTTATTATCACCTAATCAGATCGATACTATCATTAGCCCCATTTTACTAATGAGTAAATTGAGGCTCACCGTGGTGAATCAACTTGCCCAAGTGAAAGAGATTTGTCAATACTTTGGGAGAAAGTGGATTGAGAACTAGGGAGTCAGAGAAGGGAGAACTGATTGCCGGTAAGAGCACGATCACGTTGCACATGGAGATCCAGACTACACGAGGCCAAGACCCAGACACACCTAAAACAGAGCTTGAGCATTTGGGTACAGAAAATCTCCACCGGAGCACAGAACTTGCCTAACTGAGGACATTAGGGGGCAGAGGTCACAATCATGAGCCACACCCCACTTAAAAACAATTTAACTTAGTTTGTTGTGTTTTTCTGCTTAAGTCACTTTATTTTTAAATCACCAACAGATTTAAGTCATTCAGTCAACATAATCACTACAATTAAGCATCTCTTCTTTTTACAGCAAAAACAGTGAAAGTAGAGAAAGGAAAAGAAATCTAGAAAAGAAAGCAGACTGGGGCAGAGAGCAGAGAAGCCAACAGGAAAAAGGCAGGCAGCCCACCCACATAGACCTGACACACAAGGGGGGCAGAGAGGGAGAAACCAGGGAAGCACGGGGCCTGTGAGGCCACACAGACCTCGTTCCACCACTGGCCAGCGCTGCATCCTTGAGCTGGGCACTAATTTCAGCCAGGGTTCAGTGAGAGGAGCCAATCTATAGATACGAGGCAGATGTGGGTATAGATGCAGATACCGATAAGGATACAGATAGAGTTAGACCCGGGGGAATCGATGTTCAGCAAACATTTAATTTGCACTTTAGTGGGAATGCAAAGATAAAAGTGCTCCTTCACGCAAAGAAACAAAAATAGATACTTATGAAATAACATAACTACTTATAAACTATTTTAAATGCAGTGGCAGAACTGTGCACAGGGTACAGTGAGAGCAGTGAAGAGAGTCCCTAACTCATACGTTGGACCATAAGATTAGAGAAGGTTTCTTGGGGGGAATAGAGGGGATGAGCTTATCCTTAAAGAATGAATAATTGTGAAGGAGACACTGAACCTGCCAGGACAGAGTAACTCAAAACATAGATGCTGTTGGTGAAGAGTCAGGGCTTCAGATTTACCAGCAAAGAAAATATTCTTTTCATCACATTGACAAACAGGGGAGTCAAAAGTAAAACCTTTTTTGGTGAAAAGATGTGAATTTGAGATATTAGCACAATATCCAATTAGAAAAGCCTAGCAAGGACAGAGTCTGAAATGAGTATAGTTTGAAATGAGGACACAATTGCAGGTAGATTTGGGAGGCAAACACAGTCACCTACTTGACTATTCTTCTGGCTGTGTTTCTCAAGCCACTTCCTATTCCCTGCCTGTGTATTGAATGCTTATGCCTTTGAGTTCTTTCCTTTACTTCTTTTCTTCTTACATTAAGAAAGGAAGGGAAGAAGGCAGGGAGGGAGGGAGGAAGCAAGGAAGGAAGGAAAGAGAGAAGGAGAAGGTATGGGGGGCTGATCAAGAGCAGGCTGGAAGCCACAGGCACCAGCCGAAGCCCATGTCAGCTCCTGATGGCTCTCACCTTGGTAACCGCACTGTGGAGGTGAACAAACTCCTGCCAGGAGAGGGAGAAACTAAGGAGGAACCGAGGGAGGGGGTCAGCCGTAGGCCTGGCACTCACTGCCTGACACCAAGGAGGTGAGCCAGGAAGTCAGCAACAATGCGGGGAAGCTATGAACAGCTGCTGCTCGCCACCAGCCACCACGTCTCCCACCAGAATCCAGAAACATGCAGGAAAGAGGATTCTGGGAAATGTAGTTCAGTCTAGACAGTCTTCACATTACAAAGCCACCACAGCCCTTAAAGAAGTTTCTTCTGTTTTGGGAGCTAAGATGTGAGGAGCGGGGCTAAGCTGTGGTTTCTTTCTTTATGAAATGGAACAAAAATAGCACAAACTATTAAAGGATAATGTTTTTAAAACAAGTGAAATGTTGACTCTCATACAAATATAAACACGTGTCAAAGATTTTATTTAACTCATTCATTAATCAGAAAACCAGGAATATGTTAGCAATGGTTCAAAGGAGAAGCCAAAGAACAGATACACATATAGGTAATCAGCATTCCAGAAATAAAGTTTGCTTAATAAATTCAAATCTGGTCAATATCCACGGAACAGTAGTTAATTGCATTCTACTAGACACAGCTCATTTGCATTTCTATGGACAAGAATAATTTGCATTATCGGTTTTCTGCAACTTACAAAGTTGTAAAATAGATCAAAGACACTGAAAGGTGGAGAAAATCCAGAAAAGTGCACTAGCTAGGACACCCAGTCTTATCTTTTGGCTCATCCCAAGTCTTGCACAATTTTCCTGACACTAATAATAGGCAACGTTTGTTAAGTGCTTACTAACAGCTCCAAGTAAATGGCAAGTATAACTTGTATAAAGCTACCAACAACGCCTGAAGTTGTATGGTACTCAGTTCACAAGTGGGAAAACGAAGGTTCAGTGAAGTGCGATAACTCACCCGAGGTCACACATCTAGTAAACACAGGAGCTGGGATTCAAGCCTGGCTGTCCCACTCTGGATTTAAACATTTTCCCTTCTCCGACTCCCTAGTTCTCAATCCACTTTGTAGTGGCACTGGCATGTGGGGAGGGGAAAGTGTTTTATCACAGACATTGCTTAAAATTTCCGGTCAATGCTTGTTGATAATAAAAAGGAAAAAAGGATGCCCACTTGTCGTTTCAACATCGATTTGAATTCTCTGCTGACAATGACACCCCTTCCCCTTTCTTCCTGGAGCAGACTGCCCCCATCACCCCTCCCCTTGATAAGTCATCTTCACCTCTGCCCCTGTCCTCACCCCCACCCCTGCCAAGGGTGGCCTTTACAGCTAATCTCCAGCTTTCGTCCTGCTTAAAAGGGGATGCTGAGTGTGGGAATGGAATTCCTCAGGACACCAGAGGGGCTTTTGGAGGCTACAAAATGGGAGAGGAAGAGGAGGGAGAGAAGGGGGAAAAGGGGAAAGAAGAGAACACGGGTGGGGAGAGATGAGCCCCCTGTGGAGAAGAAAATTTGGTGGGCAAAACACAGATGTTTAATGAGGAATCTGGTTGGGTTTCTGCAGAATGGAGTGCAGTGTGAACCACCTTCCCTACATCCATGACATCTCCAGGAAAAAAGGATGAAGAACTCAACCCTCAGCCCCTGGGATCCAGAAAGAACAAAGACAGAGAGGAAGGAGAGAGAGAGGAGGGAAGAAAGAGGGAGGGAGGGAGCCTGGGTGGCTGTTGAATGAATGACAAATTCTACCAAGAATAATGGTTGGCTGCAGGGAGAAGGTGGGCTGAGAAAGTTTCTCCAAGTCTTGAAGTAAGATTAAGAGTTGGCCATGGACAGGACAGGAATAAAGGCGCAGACCTACTAGGGAATGGACTTGAGGACACGGGGAGGGGGAAGGGTAAGCTGGGACAAAGTGAGAGAGTGGCAGGGACATATATACACTACCAAATGTAAAATAGATAGCTAGTGGGAAGCAGCCGCATAGCACTGGGATATCAGCTCGGTGCTTTGTGACCACCTAGAGGGGTGGGATAGGGAGGGTGGGAGGGAGGGAGATGCAAGAGGGAAGAGATATGGGGACATATGTATACGTATAACTGATTCACTTTGTTATAAAGCAGAAATTAACACACCATTGTAAAGCAATTATACTCCAATAAAGATGTTAAAAAAAAAAAAAAGAGTTGGCCACGGAGAAAGGCAAGCTGGGATGGTCAGCTGCCTCAGAGGAAAGTAGCTGAGTGTCTATGAAACTGAAGCCCCTAAAACTGACTTTCCCTGCCTTTATAATTAACCTCTCTACCCAAAACTTTAACCCCTTTCGTGTCCTGCCCCTGTTCCCCTCAGGATTGAGGACTCTCCAAAAAAAGGAGGGGGTGGGGGGGAGTGAAACCAAGCAGGACCCTGTGGGGCCCTCCTTGGTCCAAAAGCCCCTCCACGTCCCCCATTTCTTGTTCGTAGAAAAAAAGGCTTTAGTCTCAAGGCCTTCCCTGAGTTCCAAAGAATAGCCTCAAGCAGTTAATGATGAGGACAAGAGTCACAAGACTCCTAGTTCCTGCTGAAGGGACACAGATAACCTGATGCACACCTTTGAGCTGCTCTAATAGAAACTAAGACTCCCACCCAGGTGGAGGACAGTGACTACATGCCGACCACGGGCACATAGACCACAGGCTGGTTGGAATCAGAAGGTTGAGACTCCTGAAACATCACCCTGTTACCTCACCACCAGCCAATCAGAAGAAGGTCCACAGCCCATCACCATGCAATGACCCTCTCCCCTAACAGTCTTTAAAAATTCTTGCCTGGGGCTTCCCTGGTGGCGCAGTGGTTGAGAGTCCGCCTGCCAATGCAGGGGACACGGGTTATGGTTGGAATCAGAAGGTTGAGACTCCTGAAACATCACCCTGTTACCTCACCACCAGCCAATCAGAAGAAGGTCCACAGCCAATCACCATGCAATGACCCTCTCCCCTAACAGTCTTTAAAAACTCTTGCCTGGGGCTTCCCTGGTGGCGCAGTGGTTGAGAGTCCGCCTGCCAATGCAGGGGACACGGGTTGGAGCCCTGGTCTGGGAAGATCCCACATGCTGCGGAGCAACTAAGCCTGTGAGCCACAACTACTGAGCCCACACGCCACAACTACTGAAACCTGCGCACCTAGAGCCCAGGCCTCGCAACAAGAGAAGCCACCGCAATGAGAAGCTCGCACACCGCCACAAAGAGTAGCCCCCACTCATTGCAACTAGAGAAAGCCGGCGCGCAGCCACAAAGACCCAACGCAGCCAAAACTAAACAAAAAAAATAAAATAATATAAATTTTTAAAATTAATTAATTAAAATAAAATGTAAAAAATTAGTTTAAAATAAAGAAGAAAGGAAAAACCTAAATGTCTTCACAAGCAGGGTAATGACCAAAAAAAAAATCCGTGATTATATTTGTAATCCATGAAGTCCATGAAGTGCGTAACAGTCATTAAAGATAATGAAGTAAGTCTACTTCGATTGACATGGCAAAAATTCCAAGACACATTGCTGGTTGAACTTGAAAAAAAAAAAAGATGCAATAGCAGAAAGAACAATTTGATAGGTAAATGATACCACTTATGTTTAAAAAATAATCCACTCTGCACACACATTCCCATGGACACACACAGCATTTATCTTCAATGAATATGTAAACAAGTATGTAAAAAACAATACAACAGGGGACTTCCCTGGTGGCGCAGTGGTTGAGAGTCCACCTGCCGATGCAGGGGACGCGGGTTCGTGCCCCGGTCCGGGAAGATCCCACATGCCGCGGAGCGGCTGGGCCCGTGAGCCATGGCCGCTGAGCCTGCGCGTCCGGAGCCTGTGCTCCGCAACGGGAGAGGCCACAACAGTGAGAGGGCCGTGTACCGCAAAAAAAAAAAAGAAAAGAAAAAGAAAACAATACAACATAACAGTTAAGGGCAGGACTCAACTCATACTTCCAGGACTCACCTTCCAATTATCTCATTTACTGGTTGTGCGACATTGGGAACATTTCTGAAACCCTTTGAGCCTCAGTTTCCTCATCTGTAAAATGGGATTGTGAAGATTAAATGAGCTAATATAAGACTGGTATATAATCAGTGCTCAGTGGATGTTTGTTATTATCAATGCAATGGGTATTATTATTACTATTATTCATCTGGAAAGATGTACACAAGAGTAAAGACAATGACTGCCTTAGAAGGGTACTGGGATGAGAATGGAGGACAAAGGGGTCTTGAGACCTATCTGTAATTTTCTATTATTTTCAAGGACAGTATTTCAGGCATCATGTAACAAACCATCCCCATGGATAGTCAAATAGGTACGGTGAAGCAGGACAGGCACACAGCAGGAAGTAGTCTGTTCCCTCCGAAGGTGGAGATGGTGTCAAGGCAGGCTGCATGGAAAACATGACATACTCCGGATCGCCCCTTCCTCTGACATTTTCTCCATCTACAGCTTTTCCTCTGGCAGTTTTTCTCTGAAGACCAGGATACCTTCCCATACATCCCCCGCCCAGATTGATGAAGGTCCTCCTGCGAGGCTGGGGAAGGGGGCCCAGAGGCTGCTTCCAAAGTTCCCCAGGGACCCAGTGGGATGGCTGGGCCATTTGCCAGCCTGATCTGACTGGCCTTGCAGGACACCCAGTGAGCTCTTCCAGCCCCACTGAACCATCCATTAATAAACTCATGACACCGAGCTGTCTTCCCATTCAAGGATGCTACTGCCGATTGCTGCTGAGGGAAACCTGTGTCCTGTGAAGGGGGTTGGACAGTAGTGGTGATGGGTGACCACCTCCCTCTGCCTGCCCTCCCTCATCTACCCTGATCTTCCAACTCCCCAGGTCGGCAGTGGCCGCTGACTGGAGTGAGGAAACTCACTGCGGGGGCTTCTGAATATAAACAAGTAAATCCCCCAACACTTTGGGGATCAAACCACAATTGGGATCTCATTAACTACACATCTTAACCAACTGAACTAAATGCCTACTGTGAATGAGCATCTCCTTTCAAAGCGACAAATTCACCCAGAGGAAGCAATTAACTGGATCAATAAAGGTAGGAGGGAGCAGAGAAGAAACATTTATCAACAGTCTCCTAATCACTTGTCTATTTCCCCTCCCCTCCCATTTATTTCCCCAATAGTCTTTTTGTAAATTATTTTTTAATTTTATTATATAGTAAAAATATATTACTATGTATTATTATTATAAAAATATTATTTATTATATGATAAAATAATTTTATTATATAACCTCATAATGTCTTCACTACTGTCATTGTCCATTTTATTGATGAGAAAACTGAGGTTCAGAGAGGCTCTGTGTCCTCAATACTACATGGCTAGGAAGCTAATGAATTTGGTCCTTGGCACATTATTATGTCCACTTTACAGATGAGAAAACGGAGGAGTCCAAGCTTGAGAGATTAAGTGGCTTTTCCAGGGAGGGGCATGTGGCTGGGAAGTGGTGTGGTCATTATTTCTGATCTCAGATGCAGAGTTCTTTCCTTGATTTGAGGCTCAGAGACAGAAGCAGCATCTCACCCTCTTAATCACCCACTTGGAGGCTGGATCAGAAATTTCCTGATCCCCTATATAGCACTGCTTCTTGCAAGGTGATCCTGGATTCACTCACAGCAGAATCAAACCGGGGTGCATGTTAAAATGCATATTTCTGGGCCCTGCCCAGGTCTTTGGATCAAATGCTCTCACCACAAGATCAGGAATCTGCATTTTATTTATTTTTAAAACATCTTTATTAGAGTATAATTGCTTTACAAGGGTGTGTCAGTTTCTGCTGTATAACAAAGTGAATCAGTTATACATATACATATATCCCCATATCCCCTCCCTCTTGCGTCTCCCTCCCACCCTCCCTATCCCACCCCTCTAGGTATTCACAAAGCACCGAGCTGATCTCCCTGTGCTATGTGGCTGCTTCCCACTAGCTAGCTATTTTACATTTGGTAGTGTATATATGTCCATGCCACTCTCTCACTTCGTCCCAGCTTACCCTTCCCCCTCCCCATATCCTCTCCCCCTCCCCATATCCTCTGCATTTTAAATAAACATCCCAGAAAAAAAGGTCTTATGCACACTGAAGCTTGAGAACCACACCACAGGCATCCTTCCCTAATGCCTGGTACATCTTGATCCAAGAAAGGACAAGGCAGCTTTTGAAAGAGCAGTGCTTTATACTGTTGAGCCACATTTTTTAATCTGTCATCATTTCACATTTATGAAGTTCAGTTCTGTCCCCTTAATCAGAGGTCTAAAGTTGGCAACCTAGAGTCTTTCTTTGGCCAGCTGTTTAGTGTGCCAACCCCCCCCACTCCTCACCTAGGGTTTTGTAAAGAATCTGGTCAAGGTCCCTAGGTTCAAATCCCGGCTCCAGCTGTGCCTCTTGCACACTCTGGATCTCAGGTTCCTCAAATGCCAAATGGGGTAATAACAGTTCATGCCTCACAGACACCTGAGAGTGTTAAACACACTCATTAATATAAAGCTTACAGAAGAGTGTCTGGCAGAGAGTAAGTACTCAGTGCAGGTTAGCCAACATTAAAGTGCGGAATCCTAGATTTTCTTGATTTACCCACGGCAACACACGGCTGCATCCAGGTGGTGGACTGGAGGGTGCAGTCAGCCCACACAGCACTTAGTCACCTGGCCATCCCTCATGAGGATTCTTCAGCTGGCTGGCCCTGCGGGCCCTTGTGTTGGTGACACTGAGGGCTTAATTGAAAACACATGTCCAGTGCCCATCATCGGATGAATGGATAAAGAAGATGTGGCACATATACACAATGGAATATTACTCAGCCATAAAAAGAAACGAAATTGAGCTATTTGTAATGAGGTGGATGGACATAGAGTCTGTCATACAGAGTGAAGTAAGTCAGAAAGAGAGAGACAAATACCGTATGCTAACACATATATATGGAATTTAAGGGGAAAAAAATGCCATGAAGAACCTAGGGGTAAGACAGGAATAAAGACACAGACCTACTGGAGAACGAACTTGAGGATATGGGGAGGGGGAAGGGTGAGCTGTGACAAAGTGAGAGAGAGGCATGGATATATATACACTACCAAACGTAAGGTAGATAGCTAGTGGGAAGCAGCCGCATAGCACAGGGAGATCAGCTCGGTGCTTTGTGACGGCCTGGAGGGGTGGGATGGGGAGGGTGAGAGGGAGGGAGACGCAAGAGGGAAGAGATATGGGAACATACGTATATGTATAACTGATTCACTTTGTTATAAAGCAGAAACTGACACACCATTGTAAAGCAATTATACCCCAATAAAGATGTTAAAAAAAAAACAACAAAAACACGTGTCCATTATTGCTCCCCGCCAGGAGCCGGGGGCTCCAACACCCTCATCCCAGAGCACCAGGCCAAGCCACACCCAGCCAGGGGCCACCCCAGGACTCAACACCCACATTCCTGGGGATGGACCTGGAGCAAGCGACTCCTTCAAACCCTTCAAGACAAACCCCTCCTTTCCTGCCAGCCTCACAGCTCACGGCTCTCCATCCGCAGCATCACCTCCAGTGGGACTGGTGCAGGTACCCAGCCATCACACCATTCTGTGCTGAAGGGAAGTACTGTAATACAAGCAGAGTGATAATTCTGGGACTGGTCCTTCTAAGGTCTTTTCCCCTGGCTAACTCACTCTCTCTCCTTCCAGTTCCAGCCTAACTGTCGCTTCCTCCGGGATGCCAACTCCGCCTGCAGAGGTTGCTCCCACTTCCCGGGGTTCCTGCTCTCCGGCAGTTATTGCACTGGGGTTGGGTTACCCGTTTATTGTTTCCCCTCATAGACCAGGAGGTCCTTGAGGCCAGAGTCTGTGTCTCGTTCACTACTGAATCCTCAATACCTAACAAAATATTTAGCACCTAGCTGGCGCTTAATAACTGTTTGTTGAATAACTGACTAAAAACAGGGATGCTGTTGAGATTCAGAAGAGGGACCAGAATTCTCTTTACAAAAGAAAAAGAGAGAAACAAACATTTATTGACCTGCCATCTGTGAACCTTCACAACCACCTTATGAAGAGGTTATTATAAATCCTTTTACAAGTAAGAAATCTGCGTTTCAGAAAGGTTTAAACTATTTGTTCAAGGCTATAAGCCAAACAGGGGTCACCGAAGTTTTCTGTAAAGTCCCAGTTCATGGTCATTTTAGGTTCATGGGTCACACAGTCTCTGTGGCAACTACTGGACTCTACAATGACAGCACAAAAACTACAACATGTAAACAAACAGGACTGTGTCCCAATCAAATTTTATTTACATAGCAGGCAACAGGCAAGATTGATAAACCCCTGAGGTAGGCACTGATCTAAGGAAGATCTGAACCCATGTTTGTCCATTACATACTCAAACGTTTCAGACAGAAAGTTGGAGAAAGAGGAGTAGTACAAATGGTGAAGGTCCAGGAAGAGGTGTTTGCTTTGGAAAAGGCCAGAGCAAACTGAGCAGATTAAGCAAATCTGATCATGGAAGCTCATGTGATTTAGTCCTCAAGTAGGTCCTTATCGAGCACCTACTGCTTGCTAAGCTTTCGCTAAGTACTCAGGGGACCCAAGCATGAATAAGACTGATCCCTGGCCTCTCCTAGCCTGCAGAGTAGTAAATGAAGCGATATGTATGCCCTTTCCTTTAGTCATTCAATATTGAGCACCTACTATGTGCCAGGAGTGAGACAATAACAGTGGACAAATCAAGGCTTGGTCCCCTGCTTTTAGGCAGGTTAAAGCCCAGCTGCAGAAAGAACATGAAATAATAACCACACAGATAAATATTTAATTACAAATTGGGATAAATGTCACGAAGGGAAAGAACATGATGCTATAAGAGAGAATAACAAGAGAAAATACACTTAGGTTGAAGGGCAGGGGGATGGTCAGGGAAGAACTCTCTGGAGAAATGGTAAATGTCCCAAACCTGAGACAGCAAAAAGTAGAGGCAGTTCAGAGGAGGGGTTAGGAGAGGCTTCTGCAAGGCCGTGACATTTGAACTCTACTTGGAAGGATGAGTGGGACTTGGTGGTGCAGGAACCAGACCGCCATGGACAGCTGTGTAGACTGTACATAGCACAAGTCCCAGGGATACCTTCACATAGACAGGGTGGGAATGGCACCCTCTATTGTTGTGCACTTGTGCAACTGTGTGCAGAAACCTGTGCTGGGATAAAGAGAAAAAGGATTCCTGTGGGAGGGAACGGGGAGCAAGGTGATGGCTGGGAGCCCTTAATTTCACGAGGACCACTGGTAAATTGCCCTGGCTTGAACACTTCATGTTCTATATTCTGTCTCCCCTTCTCTTCATTGGGCTGCAGTGTGTGCCTGGTGGGGTGTTCTCAGGTCTCCTCAGCAGCTATGATGGATGTCTTCTCCTTGCCTGTATCGATTTCCCCAGTGAGGCCCTTGTCTGCTTCCTCATCAACCCTCCTTCTGCCTGCAGTGTGTTAAGTAGGTACTCAGCCCCATACTTATTACTCCTGTTTAATGAGCTGGCGGCAAAAACTTGCTGATACAAAATTCATATTTATTTAATTTGATTGTCCCCGAGCCTGCTCCTGCATGTCTAACCTGCTTGTCCTAGGGGCTGGGACCACTCTGGATTATTGTGCTACAGTTTTATTGATGGGCAGTCTATCTGCTCATTTCTTTGGAAGAGAAGTCACACCCCCCTCACCACCACCAATCTCTGTTGGTTGGATACCGGAGGGATTTCCGCCTGGCCACACTCTAAGCGGAGCATGGGAGAGTTAAGGCAGGGGTCTAAATTCATATGTCTGCCAGGACCCGGTGGGTATGGCAGATGAGGGTATTGGGCTGGGGGGCAGGAGGGGATGAGGAAGCACCATCTAAAAGGGATGGCCCAACTCAGCCCCCATCCCTTGTTGCCATGTGCAGAATGGGATCCCAGTGTGAGCAGATCTTCAGTGTTCCAGGAACTTGGGAAAGGGGGATTTGTGTGTGTGTGAAATCTCTCACTTTTAAATACCTGCAATTAATCTTTAAGAATGTTTTTTAACACTGAGAAAGCCAAACAAATTACATCTAGAGGTCAAATCCAACTCTTAGGCCACCAGTCTGCAATTTCGAAGCAAGGAGAAGCTGAGAGTCTGAAAATGAGACAACTTCTCCTGGTGGAAACCACAGATCCTTTTGCAAGGCAGTAGGACTTAGTAGTTAAGAATACAGGCTTTTGTCAGACAGACCTGAGTTCAATGCAGGATCCACCATGTGACCCTCTTTGACCAATGAAATGTTAGCACAGTGGGGTGTATCGCCTTGAGGCAGAAACTTTAAGAACCAATGCCCTATTTGCTATATGCCCTTTCCTATACTGTGACTACATGCCAAGGTTGGAACCTCCATCATCCTGGGTCCCTCAGTAACTGTGAGGAACAGATTCCCCTGTTGAACTTTAGCAGACACATGGCATGAGTCGACTAAGTTCTTAACTGGAAAAAAATAGTAAGTTCTTAGGGAGCCACTGAGTACTTGGTGGTTTTTGTCACTGTAGCAAAACCTACCTTATCCTGACTGGCATGTACTTCATAAAGTCATTATAAGAGTTAAATTAATTAACAAATAAATACATGTAGAACAGTACCTAGAACATGGTAAGCCCTCGTATTAATCAGCTTTGTGAGATATCATATAACCCCCAAATTTCAGTGGCTTACAACCACAAAAGTTTACTTCTCAGTCTCATGATGAAGGGCAGCCCTATCTGGAATAAGCCCTTAGATGGGCCATCCGTGTGGCAGAAGGAAAAGAACAAGAGAGCTGGCAGAAACAGGGAACAGCTTTAAAGCATCAGACGTCCATTACATCCACTCACATGCCGTCAGTCAAAGCAAGTCACATGGCCAAGCCAAGTGTCAGTGGGGCAGGAATATTGTTCCAATGGAAGGAGCAAGTAATAGGGAAAAAATATAAAATCTAACACAGCCCTCAGTAAAAGTTAGCTGTTAAGCTTTCCAAACATGGCAGAAGGGGCCAGCAAGGAGAGGTTGGGCTCTTAGGGGCAAAGATATATGGAAGGATGGTGAGGATGGCTTGGGGTCTGTCCCCACCTGGTGCCTTGGAGATCAACAGTCAAAAAATCTAGTTTTGAATGGGGTCTCGGATACAGAGACCCAAACACAATTTTATGTCCACAAAATTAAATATGATCCAGAGCACTGAGAAAGACCTTCTCCCTGCATTGTGACCAGGATACAGGAAGAACAGACTCAGATGCTATGCTATTTCAGCACCTCAAGGATTTTTCTGGGGGGGAGGTTGGGCAACACCTCCATGACTGGGGGCTGGCATTCTTAGAGGTACCAGCACAGCAGCCGCAGTGAATGTCCCCTCCTCTCGTGCCCTGTCAGACAGCCAAGATGAGCCAGAGGACACAGGGAGGCAAGCGAGAGGACAGGTCAGGGTCATGTGAGATACCCCTGGGACTGCAGGAATGATGGGAAGACCCGGGAAAAGGCCCACAGCAATTCTGTGCTAAACAGGTAAAGCCATGAGCCAGCAAAAGCCACTGTCTCAGTAAATAAGGTTCCATTGGTCCCCAAAGTCTGCTGAGCCCTGTAAAATCAGGTCACTAGGAAAACTATACATTGGTATGGATAAAATATACACAAATGAAAAAAAATCATCTCTACGCAGAAAAATGCAGAAAACACCACTTGATGCTTGCAGGCCTTTTCTTACCTTGGTGGGCTCGAGTAAGGGGGCACACTGCAAAGGTAAGGCCAGGGCGGCAGCTGTGACTGCTGGCTGGGGTCAGATGGGATGGGTGAGAAGGTGACTTTTCCCCATGGGAGCCCCCTGAAAACAGCCATAGCAAGGAGACGAGTAACTATGATTTGGAGATGAGGGTTACCATCAACATTATTCAATAACAATTATTAAAACCATTCTAAAAGCTTGTTATTAGGTTGAACCATATGAAATATCTGATATCTGAACAGTTCTAACCTATCAGAATGCCAATCTCATATGGTTCAACCTAATATATGCCAGGAATTGTACTAAGAAGTTAGCATGTATCATCTCATTTAATACTCATTCCAGCTCTCTGAGGGGGTCCCATTATTATCTCCATTTTAGAGGAGGAAACTAAGACCAGTGAAGTTAAATTATTTATCCAAGGTAAAACATTGCAGACCTAAGACATAAACCCAGGGGGTCTTAATCTAGGAACAAGGGCCTTAGCCACTGGCTACTCAAAGTGAGGTCCAAGAACCAGACACAGCAGTACCTCCTGGGGATTTGTTTAAAATGCACAGTCTCGTTTGCATACCCATGTTCATAGCAGCATTATCCATAAGAGCCGAAAGATGGGAAGAACCCAAAAGTCTATCGACAGATGAATGGGTGAACAAATGTGGTACACAAGGGAATATTATTCGGCCTTTAACAGGAAGGAAATTTTGATACATGCTACGATCTCAGTGAACCTTGAAAACATTATGCCAAGTAAGTCAGTCGGACACAAAAGTACAAATGCTGCATTCCACTTATATGAGCACCTAGAGTCGTCAAATTCATAGAGACAGGAGTAGAACGGTGGCTTCCAGGGCCTGGGGGAGGCAGATGGGGACTTGTGTGATGAGTGCAGAGTGCCGGTTTGGGATGAGGAAAAAGTTCTGGAGAACGACTGGTGGTGACAGTTGCATAACAGTACGAAGGTACTTAATGCCCCTGAACTATACACTTAAAAGTGGTAAATTTGGGCTTCCCTGGTGGCGCAGTGGTTGAGAGTCCGCCTGCCGATGCAGGGGACACGGGTTCGTGCCCCGGTCCGGGAAGATCCCACGTGCCGTGGAGCGGCTGGGCCCGTGAGCCATGGCCGCTGAGTCTGCACGTCCGGAGCCTATGCTCCGCAACGGGAGAGGCCACAACAGTGAGAGGCCCACGTACCGCAAAAAAAAAAAAAAAGGGTAAATTTTATGTTGTGTGTCTTTTACCACAGTAAAAATAATAATTATTATTATCCCTCCAAAAATGCAGTTTTGAGCCACACCCAAGACTAGCCCAGGCCCTGCCTTTTTTTTTTAATATAAATTTATTTATTTTATTTATTTTTGGCTACTTTGGGTCTTCACTGCTGTGCACAGACTTTCTCTAGTTGGGACGAACGGGGGCTACTCTTTGTTGCAGCAGGTGGGCTTTTCATTGCAGTAGCTTCTCTTGTTGTAGAGCACGGGCTCTAGGCAAGCGGGCTTCAGCAGTTGTGGCACGTGGGCTCAGTAGTTGTGGCTCGCGGGCTCTAGAGCATTGGCTCAGTAGTCGTTGTGCACGGGCTTAGTTGCTTCACAGCATGTGGGATCTTCCCGGACCAGGGCTCGAACCCGTGTCCCCTGCCTCGGCAGGCAGATTCTTAGCCACTGTGCCACCAGGGAAATCCCAGGCCCTGCCTTTTTAACAAGATCCCCAGGTACACGTGTGCACATTAAAGTCTGAGAAGCACAGCCACCAGACGCAAAGAAGCACTTGCAGGGACGGCTGTAAACAGGGAAAAGTACAGTGTCAACCTAAATGCAGAAAATAAGTGGGAGGAGCTCTGAGCACCGCTTCCCCCTCCGTAGGCCCCCACCCACCCTCAGGATGTGATTTCTGTCCAGCAGCCTCCCAGTCCTGCCCAGCACCAAGGAAGGTGCTTGTGACTAGTGGGGTCCTGGCATGCTGGCTGTCAGCCGGGACAACAGAGCTCACCTCCCCACCATGTTTAGCTTGGCTGTTTTGAGCCCCTTGGCAGCCAGTAGGAATCACTGTGGCACCTCAGAGCTCCGATACAGATGCAGTTAATTCCTCCAGAGCAGGGGGAGCTGCGTGGGCAGGGAGCGGAGTCACAGGGATGGTGGAGCAAACTATTTTGGCAGCAGCTGTTCCATTTGGGGAACTAATGAGACTCAAGGAAATACCTGCCGAGGGATGCCAGATACTTGTTTGCTCGTGGAGCTGATACAGCCTTGGCCAAATTGGACAGTGATGCAAGTGTCCATCATTTTTTGTTCCATTTTGTGGCTCCGTTTTGCATTTCAGAAAGAGCAGGATTAAAACCATATCTGTCCCCAGGCTACCCCTCAGTTCTACAAAGACTCAGGAAAGACATGCACTTTGGGAACACAATGTTGGGTGTTCCCAGGGTCACTTGTCAGGACCCCCTACCGACTCACTCACCACCAAGCCCTGACACCACCACCTCCTTCAAACTGTGTGTTTCTGTGCTGCCTTTTGTAGCCAATGTATCTCTCTTGGCTCCAAGAGATAGCCAAGAGCTGGTATAACATTTAAAAGTCACAAGCCCAGGGGAGCAAAAGTATAATCTTTCTTATTTCCTTATAACTGGATTTTATCATTTTCCAGAGTCCCCACTCTATCTGGCTGCAGTAAACCTAATCCTGTTCACTTGAGGATAAACTTGGACAATTCAGGAAGAACTCAGCAAATTCAAGGTTTCATTGGTTATTTCATGGTCTGTTCCCTTCTGCCTTCTCCTTCCAGTTGCATCTAATTTCTGAGAGGCTTACATAGCATCATGGCGTTGGTTGGGTAACTCTCTGGCCCTCTGGTATCCACTAAGGAGTACCTTGTCTTGTCTGGTCTTTAATCAGCATCCTTACTCCTTGTTGACACCACAGGGGCTTCTTAATGTTTCCTGGTATCCAGTCAGTGAGGGCCATTCCCCCTCACTCCCACTGCAAGGCTCTCAGTGCCTTAACCATGCCGACCTTGGATGACCTTGGGTACACAGAGTGTGTTCTGTGCTCCCTGGGAGATGCTGGGGACGTTAAGGACTCAGTGAGCCTGCCCCTAACCAGTCTGCTCAGACAACACTCACAGCCACGTCTTATGCACCATTCCAAGCCAGGCTGCATAGCAGCTTCTCTATGAGACTGAATAGATGAGGCCCAGCTCCCCTAAACCTACCTAGAATTTGTTCAACATCCTCCCCGTTGAGGCTCAGTGTGGGAGGAGACAAGGGACAAGGTCCCTTCTCTAAAATACTTGTGGCTGATTGGCTTTCCCAAAGAGAGAGCCAACAATGGTCTCTCAACCCACATCTCTACTTACAGTGTGATCCTGACAATCCATCCACTGAGCAGTGGATCTACATCCCTTTCCCTTGAAGCTGAGCAGAACTTTATGACTGCCTCAGCCAGAAGTGTAAGGGTAAGAGAGACTTCATGTGACTTCCAAGATCAGATCATCTAAATGCTATGCATTTCCGCCTTCTTCTCTTGGGACACTTTGCTCTTGGAACCCAGACCCCATTCTATGAAAAGTCTAAGCCTCCCAAGAAGGGGTTCATGGAGAGGAACCAGATCCATGGACATGGTCCCGGCCCCAGCTGAGCTCCCGACCAGCAGCCGGCACCAACCTGCCAGCCATGTGAATGAACCATCTTGAAAATGGATCCTCCTAACCTCCACCGCCCACGCCATTTCAGCTGAGGAGCTTCTACACCAAACTTGCAGAATTCTGACAAAATAGATGAGCACTATTGCTTTAAGCCACTAAGTTTTGGGTTGATTTGCTATGCAACAATAAATAACTGATTCCATACTTATCAGCACACATTTTTTTTTCTGCTTTGTTTCTCTCTCTTCCCAGGGAGATTTTTTATCACTTCTGTAGTGATAAAACTGATTCTTCATTTACCTTTCCAATTGTTTTATTATGGCATAAACCTTACACCTCAAGCTCTTCAGGATTCAGGCTTTTGAAACTGTAAAAAACCTAGCTCTTTTAAACCAAGCCTTGGTTTTCAAAATCATTGTCATGTGCCAGGTGTTTCGAAAGCCTGTTTGGAAACTCAAAACCTAAGCATTGTCTTCTTTTTTCTTCCTCTATGCATTGCTGCTGTTATGGCCTTTCTCTGAGGGTGATAAGGATGGAATGAGGTGGGAAGGACAGTGATATAAGGAATTTCCAGGAGGGGTGGAAAGCACTGAATAGCATTTTATCATATTATCGTGCCATTTTTACCAAAGCAGAGGCAAATCTTCAGCATGCAACATTATCCCATTCCTTTGTTCTCCTTAAATTAACTTAAATCCAACCCTGGGTCCCCATCCTATTGTACTGGTAGGAAAGTTGACCTCAGTCATTATCAGAACACCTCTCCTGAGCACTACAGCCCACTAACCCTGAGGGTCATACAAAAATCCCGAGGTCTCACTCAGCCCAAACTCTTCAGGTAGTACGCGCTAGTTTTTTGGCCTATGCTATTGCTGCCGGCACATACATTGTCCAAGCTAGTCAGCACGGATTTTTGTGAAGGGCTAGATAATAAAGACTTTTGACCTTTCAGACCATACAGCCTCTGTTGCGACTACTCAGCTCTGACGCTATGTTGCAAAAGGAGCCATAGGCTGTATAGATGTATGGTCACGGCTGTGTCCCAATAAAACTTTATTTACAGAAAACAGGCAGCAAGCCATAGTTTGCTGACTCTGGGTCTAAACCAGTGTAAGTCCCTTGAATTCCTGTGTTTCTCTGATTCTGGCCGAGAGAGGGGCATAGAAATCTTTGCCAGAGCTGGAATCCCAGACCCTTAGGGTTCAGAATCCCAGGTGAATTGTACATCTGTGAGGTGTTGCTTCTGAGCGAGGTGGAAGTAACTGTTGTATGGTTTTCTCCAGAGAAACAGAGCGAGTAGGACATACAGAGACACCCAGAAAGAGACTTATGGGAGATTGGCTTACACAATTATGGAGGCTGAGAAGGCCCATGATTTGCCGTCTGCAAGCTGGAGGCCCAGGAAAGCTGGTGGTGTAGTTCCAGTCCAAAGCCAAAGGCCTGAGACCCAAGACTGCTGATGTCCAAGGGCAGGAGAAGATGGACGTATCAGCCCAAGTAGAGAGCAAATTCACCCTTCCTCCACCTCTTTGTCCCACACAGGCCCTCAGTTGATTGGGAGATGCACATCCACAGAGGTGAGGGCCACCTTCTGAACTCAAGTCACAAAGTCAGAGGCTAATCTCTTCTCAGAAACACCCTTACAGACACACCCAACCATATTGTTTGACCAGCTCTCTGGGCCTACTAGACCAGTCAAGCTGACACACATACATCACACCAACTCATCAAGTGACCTGCCAACCTTCAGCCTTCCCAGACCCCAGGAGCACGTCCTTCCTCTCACCTTTGCCCTCCAGTGCCCTCCCTCCTCCCCCCTCATCTCTTCAGTTGAGTTTAGGCATTTTACAAACGACAGGAAGAACCACTGACTTTAAACAGGTTCTTCTTTTAATCCTGTCCACACCTCCAAGGGTTAGAAATGCATGTCTAGCAATCCACTTGAAACAGCAAAAGAGAAAAACATAACGGTACAATGAACACAAATTAACACACCATGCATTACCTTGGCAAATAGTGTGTTACACTTATCTGTTTACTTGACTTTCACACATGCTATGAGATCCTAGAGGGCAGAGACAAAATCTCACTCAATGCTGTCCTTCAGCTGAGCCCCAGCACATCATAAGTGCTCCACACATAGTTTCTGAATTAAATATTCATACATCCTGCAGAAATATGTGGTGGTTGAGTCCCAGAATCCTTCTCTGTAGCTCATTTAACAGTGAAGTAGCTGAAGTCCTCCATATTTGCAATCTCTAAAATTGTATAAAGCAATTCTGGTGAGCTCCGTTAATTAAAATATTAAATAAGAGAGCTTCCCTGGTTGCGCAGTGGTTGAGAGTCCGCCTGCCGGTGCAGGGGACGCGGGTTCGTGCTCCAGTCCGGGAAGATCCCCACGCAGTGTTAGGTAGCTAATCAGACATGAGCGGGTCCCCACCCTGCCCTGGACATGGTCGTCCTTCCCTCCCCAACCTGGACACTGGTGATCAGAACACTCCCAGAGATCTTTTCTCTTGCGGTCAAGGACCACCGCTAGGTTTCCAGCCATATCATGACCAAGTGAGATAAAATTGCCCGCACAGGTTGGTGCAGGTTCACCAAGACCTAAAAGGTAACTCAAAGTAACCCAGGGTTTATTATGCAGTGTTTAATTTAATAAATTAGCATTGCAGTTTTTGCCCCACCTCCACCCCCCCACCGTGGGTTTCACTTGGGTACTTATGGGTAAGTGCCTGCACACTAGGAGAAAAGTTATATAACCTAAAGCTGTCAATCAACTTGTCAGTCAAATGACGCAGGACACAGGGAGGGACCACTACTACTCTAAAAAAACCAACCCTTACCAAATGTAAAATAGATAGCTAGTGGGAAGCAGCTGCATAGCACAGGGAGATCAGCTCGGTGCTTTGTGTCCACCTAGAGGAGTGGGATAGGGAGGGTGGGAGGGAGACGCAAGAGGGAGGAGATATGGGGATGTATGTATACTTATAGCTGATTCACTGTGTTGTACAACAGAAACTAACACAACATTGTAAAGAAATTATACTCCAATAACGATATAAAAAAAATTTTTTTAATAAATAAATAACCCAACCCTACCCCCATTTCAGGGCTGCTTCTGGTTTCCAGACAGCCCACTCTCATCCTTTCTCGTGAGCATACTTGCACTCTGCTTAGTAAAACTCTTGCTACTTAAAACTGCTCTATGTCTCTCGACTGAATTCTTTCTCTTTGAGAGGACCAGAACCGTGGGATCGCCATTCTGCTGGTGACAACAGTAGGATGTGCATCATTGAGGAGGGTGAAAAGCAGGTTTAATTCACAAGATGACAGAGAAATCAAGGGAGGCATTCGTGTAGATCCTGAACTCAACCCTGGGCCCTTTCAATGGCTTTTGAGGTTGACAAAGTGGCTCTCCGTGACGTTGCTACTGTCAGTGAAACACTCGATTTTCCATCGAACTCAGAGAAGCAGAGTGTGGAATGGAGGGTGGGAGAGATGCGAGATGCTGGTCAAAGGTGAAAGGCTTCAGTGACAAGATGAATAAGCTCTGGGGATCTCAGGGGCAGCGTAGTGACTGTCATGAGTAATACCGTGTTGTGTGCTTGAAGTTTGCTAAGAGAGTAAATCTTAAGCATTTTCACAATCAAAAAAAAAAAACTAACTAAAGTTTTTCCTTCACCCTAATACAGACATATCACCCAAAAAGCTCTACCATTTTAGCAAGTCTGTTTAAGACCCTTTGAGGCTGTCAAGTGAAAGGAAGAGAGTAAAAGGAAAGAAAGGAAGAGATTTTCCTAAAGCAGAAGAGTGTGGTGGTTAAAGGAGCACTTGTGTGGTGTGTGCACCAAGGAAATTCCTGTAATAGAACTGAGATCTGTGTTCAAAGGCAGAGGGCAAGAGTATACAAAATCCCCTTGTAGAAGAAAAGAAAAGCTTGTAAGACAGAAGTGTCAGACAATCCCAGGGTGGCCACTAGTAGGTGCTGTGGCTAATACAGCTTGGGTGCTGTCCAGAGCTTTGTTGGGAGCCAAGGGAACATTATGGTCAGGGTTGGAAATTATCCAGCCACCCGTGTAATCACATCTCCAGTGTCGCCTGGTATACCGTCTTGTCTCACTGAATGGCTCAGGATAGATGCATTCTGTGTTCTGTGGTGGCCCTAGGCAGGAAGCCCATGACAGCCTCCAACACTGAAGAACAGTCTTAAGGTCAACCCTTTATTATTATTACCTGCTTTTCATCTCTGTGTCCACACTGCCCTCTCTCTGTTCTTTGATTAGGCCAAGTTAGTTCCCTCTGCCTGGAAGGCTCTTGCCCAGATCAATCCATGGCTGGCTTCTCTTCATTCAGCCTGAGCTCAAATGTGATCTGACCATCTTGTCTATGGTCATTTCTTTAGTCACTCTCTATCCCATTATCATGCTTTGGTTTCTTCATAATACTTACCAGCATCAGGAAATATCTCCTTTATTTACTTGATTATTTGTTTATCATCTGACTCTAAGAGAGTGAGCTCCAAGAGGACAAGGCCCCTTTTCTGTCTTGTTCAATGCCATATCCCTGGATACAGCCCTTAGAGCAATTTTTGGCCCTGAAAAATGACTTGTTGATGGCGAATGGATGCATGGGGGCTGAAGGGTCCAAGGGACTAATCGACTTAGCTACCAGGAGCATCTGGAAGCACTAGAATCAAAATCTCCTATTCATCCAGAGAACATATAATCGGCAGGCAGATACTAGAAAAACTCACCTTATGCAGGGCACCACTGGGCCATGAATAGTCTTGGTCCTGGATGTTACTTGACTCCCATAAGACACACTTTTGGCCTAATAAAATTTCCTATGGCTCTGCTGGCCAATGGCCTCGTATTAACTTAGTACCTTGCCCCGAGGACCCTGGAGGACCCACTGGAAGACAGTGTCCTTGGGAATGGGGACTGATCTGGTAACCAATGATCACGCACCAAGCTGAGTCCTTGGTGCCTTCCGTTTGAGTTACTAGGCAATTCTAATCACTGCATCTCTACCCTTGGCTTTCATGAGACATAAGTCAGTGGCCCGAATCCACCACTTTCTCTGACTCTTCTGAGTATATTCATCACATTGATGTGTGTCAAACCTTTCAGCATCACTCTGTTAGGAAGGAGAGAAGACAAGAAATTTGATGGTGGGGATGAGGGGTAGCAGTAAATCAAGGACAGATGAAATTACAGTTGCTGTCCAGAGTTCTTTCTCCTGCTCCAGGAAAGGTCTACCAGCTCATCCCGCCAAGATCTGTCTTTGTGCCACCTGGGCACAAACATTTTTCCAGGGACAGGACTGAAGTGGAGGGACCAGAGGGGACAAGAAAGAGAGAGACCCTCCTGCAATGAAGGTCCAGGGAATGCACTGCTCTTTGACCTTCTGCCCTTTGGATGACCTCTACTGCTGTGATTTGTGAGCTGGGTGGAAGGAGTGTTAGTTGCTCAGTCCCTTCTCTCCTTTCAGACACAGTGACCTCATCATTTAAGAAACCACGCCTCCCCCTGAAACTCATTCCCTTCCTGAGAACCTAAAGCCTGGAACTCTAAATTTTCTTACAGCACACCCCATTAATAAAATATTTTCAAGCATGCACCCCCAGTATACATACATGTATATGTAGATTATATGTATGTCCTATTATATGGAAATGTGGGATGATTCTTAAACATCCATGGAGGGGGAGGGGGCGGATTTTCAAAGGATGGAATGAAAAATAACTAGAAAAAGTCTAATTTTTCTCCCCACACCCCATGAGATGTGTCAGTTTAGAAGTCCATTGCCCTAAACAATGGAGGTCCCCTAAAGAAAATCTGAATATGTCATTGTCATTTATGCAAAACAATATTCCTCGAGGGGATTCTGAACTACCTAACCCCCAATAAATAGCCTGTGCAAATCGGCAGCCTCTTAAATCTCTTATGCAAACTAATGTATTCTTAAAGACCCAGCAGTTTAGCAACAGCAGTCACCTAGGTGTGGTCTGTGAACCGGCAGCATGGACAACACCTGGGAGCACAGGAGAAATGCAGAATCTCAGGCCCTATTCCAGACCTGCTGACTCTGCACGTAAGATACCAAGACGAGTCTTGACGAGGACTGACCTAAAACATTGTTTCTCAAATTTCCCTGATTATAAGAATCACCAGTAATGTGTGAACAAATTTACATCTTTCAGTCCCACTGCAGACCTCCTGAACCAGAACCCTCGGCGCAGGGCCTGGGAATCTGTATTTTTTATAAGAGCCAGCTAATTCTCAGATCAGGCAAGTTGGGAACTGCTGCTTTACGGGGGTTCTAGCTGTGGGAGAGCCCCTTCCTCTTTCAGATTGAAGAGTCTAAAGGGGCAGGTGCACAAGGGAAGGCAAGTATCAAGCCAGGCAGGTAACAACCACCCTGTGACCTGTGCACACCCCTAGCAAAGCTCAAGGTTACGGGACGGGAAAGGATGACAGGCATGAACACCATCTAACCTGGGCATTTGCCATCGGTAGGTGGAGGCTCACTTCAATGATTACCTTCACTTGCCAAGGGGAGAAAATGTGTTTTTTCCATGATCCTTGATTAATAGAATGGATATGGTATGAGTTTTATGTAAAGAATCTGTCCTATCTTAAATGTAATGAAATCACAAACTGGGGCTTGAAAGGAAGATGGAATAAATGATTCACAAGGGAAGCTTCAACTTGAGAAGTTTGAGCTGGGGTCTGCCATTCACAGAGCCTGATTGGTGAGCGTGTGCTGCTTGTTCATTCTAATTGGATGTGTCCAGCCTCCTCCGGAAACACCGTTGTGTAGATCAACATCATTTAAGTGGGTAAAGTGAAATCCAAGTAAGCCGCTGTCTGACATAGTGATCAGCTGCTGCTGCTGCCCCAAAGAACTTCAAGATTCCCAACGAGCGAGCTGTGGAGTTATGGGGAAGGTTTCCTCTGAAGAATTTTGTTGCCTGGTTTATTGCCTCAATTCTACAGTGCAGTAGCATCTCCATTTCACAGAAAAGAAAAAATGAGGACAGGTTCACCACCCAATCATAATAGCTACCATTTTTTGACTGCCTACTATGTGCTACTATGTGTTGCCTGAACGTACTATTATTACCATTATCACCCCCGTTTTAACCTCTGATGCTCAGAGAGGTTAAGTAACTTGCCCAAATTCATCCAGCCAGAACTGGAATTCATACTTGCTGATTCCAAAGTTTGGGTTTTTAACCCCTGTGTTACGCTGCCTCCTTTTCCTAAAAGTCACACACATGGAGATGCCAGGTGCTGTCTTCATGTGATGATAGATATCTGGAAGCCCTCCTTCCATGAACAAAGATATACTGAGTGTTTACTAAGTGCTGTGTACATGCCAATTGCCGGGTACCCATAACCTCCACCCTCAAATATTCACAGCATTCACAGATACACAAGCACATAAGTATATTAAATGTGTAGGCACATAAGTATTAATTAAATGAGGTACAAAGAAGAAAGCTGACAGCTCTGGAGTGGAGAGACTGGAACAGCTTCATGGAGGAGACATGCCTGAAAGATGAGAAAGTGAGTGCGAGTTAGAGCACAGACTACATTTGGGACCAACACGCCAAAGTCTGAGCCTCACAAGGGTCCAAGAAACTCTTTCTGCCGCAATGTCTGGGTAGGAGGACCAGGACTGAGCATGGCAGATAAGCCCATTGTAGAGGGGATCTATTATTCTGTCTCCCCCAGAACTCTCTCTTCCGGTCATTGTTCCTTTCCCAGCTCTATCCATAACATTTCAACAAGAGCTGCCAAGTGCTTCTTTGGCCTCAAGCCACAATCAGTTGGTGGGATAGGAACCTGACCCAAGTTGGGTCATTCAGATGCCAAGAGGTGGCCCCTCTCTAGTTGGTACAACTGTGATTTGAAAAAGTCAACACCTGTGGTCGCCATGTTTTCCTACCACATGGAGTAAACTTGTCCATCACGAGAGAGGGAAGCTAACACTTGCAGAGGAGCCGAAGCTGCAGAACAGTGGTCCTGCTTCCAATGGTTCATCAGGCCCATTGGATGGGCCTGTGAGGCAGCCCTTCCTATGGTTGTTCAACCCTTGCTTGGATTCCATGTGCCAAAATCCCCTATCGGCCTAGGCAACTTCCAGTTGGGTTTCTGTCACTTTCAACCAAAGCAAGGCATTCATGCTTCTAAGTTTCCAAAAGATAATCAGTTAGTGCCAATTATGGTTTCTCCTATTCCCTCTAGATTTGACTCCTTTCTGAAATATCTGTTGAGCACCTAGCATGTGTCAGTCCAAGTTACATCTAGGATGAGATGATTGAGACTTGCTCCAGAGCACTGAAATTTAGATTTGAACTTCAGTGGATTAAGAGGGCCTTGAAAAATTGGGTGAAGCTCTCAAACTGTGTAAAATAAAATAATAATCATCTTTACAATCATGTCGTCAGTCAAACCTGAAGAGAAGGGTGTCATATCATGCTGTCACTTAATTTTGGTTGAGAAATATGGGCAAAGAAAGGTGACTCACTTTTTGTTTATCCTAAGATTTAATGCAGAGTTGTTAGCAAAACTGAAATTATATTAAATACATCCAACCTAATACAAAATTTAGCTTTTCCAATTTTATAACTCTATCTTTCCGTATTTTTCCTTCATTTTTTCCCTTCTGTCTACAGTGAAATTTTGGTCCCCTTTTAAAGGAGATGGACTTTCAGTAGGCTGACCCTAGTGTAAATTATCTTTGGATAACTAGGGCCTTGTGCAGTTAAAATAAGCAGTTACTAGATGGTGCATGATGGGAACATTTTGTTCCGCTTCCCAAGGATGAGAAATGACCAATTTCAGCCAGTACTAATGGATCCTGGGGTTCCAGAGTCCTTACCCTCATGGAACTCTCAGTCAAGCTGGAAGACTCAAACCCCTTCCAATCAAATCACAGCTTCTGTGGCCAAAGCTAGTGACAGAGGGAGAGATTCTCCAGGCTCACATTCATCCTCTCTCTGCCTTCCCCTACAAGTCCCCAGGCCCAAGCAGCTGCCCTCCTTGAGGAGGCATTTTTACCATAGATACCTTCCCCTAGAGCAGAGCCCTGCAAACTTTTTCTGTAAAGGGCCAGATAGTAAATATTTTAGGCTTTGCAGACCATATGGTCTCTTGCCACTGTTCAGCTCTGCTCTTGTAGCACAAACACAGTCATAGACAATATATAAACACATGGGCTTGGCTGTGTGACGATAAAACTTTATTTACAAAGACATGCTACAAGCTGGATTTGGCCCACAGGCCATAGTTTGCTGGCCCTCGCTCCAGGGCATTTGAGGGAAAGGGGTGGGCTGGTCTTAGGCCTGTTTATGACAGAGACACCCATCCCCCTCCCCCTACAGGCTGCATTTCCCAGGCTCCTGAATCAGTTAGCAGCTGGCCAGGTTAGCAGGACATGGGACGGTGGGAGGAAGAACAAAGCCAGAAAATTTCCCTCTCCCTGTCCCCCAGATTCAGTCAGCCTCTCAGACAGATTCCCTGCCTTTTCTGAGGCTCCAGCCCCTACAAGACGTATGTGCCATGGTTCCAACTTCTTCTAGAAGACCCAGCCCTGGGCTCTGCCAACCCCATTCCCCTCCCTTTGTCCTTCCAGCCTTCCTGCTTTGGGTTTCATCACAGGCCTCCACTTGGTTCCCAAAGTTCTTCCTTCTTGTGTGTTACCAATCCCCTGTGTATATAAATTCCCTCAGTTTAAAAAACGGAGTAGTTTCTTTTCCTTCTCTTTTTTTTTTCCCCTCTGATTGGACCTTTGCTGATCCAGGAGGCAATGATTATGCCTTTGCTCTCCAAAAGCAAAGAGTGCTGAGAAACATTGCTGGCTGGGCCCGAGCAGGTTTTAAGGATGCTATCCTTTCCTGGCTCTGTTGGAAGAAATGATGAGTTTAGCAGAGAAAGCGCTTTGCTTTGAGAGTGAACCTTTCAGCGGTGCTTGACCTGAGCTGATGGATGCTGTGCGGTGGAAAGCCGCACCGTTTGGCTACTGTGGAAGGGACACAGGAGGGGGGTGAGGAGGGAAGTGGGAGACAGAGGAGGGAGTGCTGTCCATAGGAGGCTGCATGGACTCCCCCCACAGCCAGGTTCTGTTCAACACAAAAAATAGTAACTACCGTAACGCTATGTGTCATGTGCTAAAATTTAAATGATCATAAATACACTGAAAGCTAAGCACTTCACATACTTTCTTGGTGTTTCCCAGAACTTATTTATTAACATTACCAATTCTCAGACCCCACTGCACTTTTATTGACTCAGAGATAAAGCCAAGAAGTTGCATTTTGAAAAATAGCAACGTGACCAGCTGACCAAGGAAGTTGGGGACAAACTGTCATTTCATTTCACATGACGTCATATTTGCGAAGCGCATACTCTGTTCCCCATTTTATAGATGGGGAAACTAAAATGCAGGAAGGAAAAGGGGATTCAGAAGGGTCCCACGGCTAGGGAGTAACAGAGCTTGATTCAAACCCAGGTCTGTTTCATTCCAAATCCCAGAGGACTCAACCAGGTTCACCGGCAACTTCAGACCAGCTGCACGCTTTCTGCACATCTCTGTCCTCACAAGATCCCTGTGGGGTGCGGGTTATCATCCTGGGAATAATAGGAGATGGAACGGGGGTTCCTGCCCTCACCCACCCTTCTTTTGGTCCCTACTTCTCACCTGTGTTCCTGCTTCTCTGCACTTTCAGGTCCACGCCCATCACCTAGTGGATCGTGGCCCAGGGGCATTGTCTGAACCCTACCCTCTCCTGTGTCCTGGGACAGGAGACTAAGGAAACACGAATGAGAGGATTGTAGGTGGGTGCTAAATCTCCCAATCTTCCCAAGCCCATGAAGGAAGTACAATCAGCCGTCTCATTTCACAGATGAGGAAGCAGAGGCACAAAGTTTTAAGTCACTTGCCCAAGGTCACACAGCTGGGATTGAAACCCAGACAGACCAGCTGCCAAGCCCACTCTTAACACTAGGGTGTGATGCCTTGGGGGAGTGAAGCAGTGTCTGGCCAATGATGTTAGAGAACATCATTCTAAAATGAGCGAAACCAAGGTCAGCGCTCAAGCTCCCTCCATGTCTCTCTGTCTTTATGGTGGTTCCTGAGCCTTTCATAAAATCTCTCCTAAATATTCCAGCCTCATCTCAGCCACACTACTGGGGGTATAAGGAATAGGGTCTCCAAGGTAGAAACTCAAAAGAAAGGAAGATATACATCAACACAGACTTCCCGTGAATGTTCACAGAAGTACTATTCATAATGACCAAGACGCGGAGGTGACGTAAATGCCTATCATGTAGTGAATTGAGGAAAAAAATAGATGAGCTACATACACACACTGGGAAACTACTCACAATGAAAAGGAATAAAACACTTATGCTAAATGAAAGAAGCCAGATGCAAAAAAAAAGAAAACACACATAACTGTGTGATTTCATTTATCTAAAGTGACCAGAAAAGGGAGATCTATGGACACACACTAGTGATGGCTGGGGCTGGAGATGAGGATTAACTGGAAATGAGCAAAAATGATCTAAAACTGAACTTTGATGACAGTTATCAGTGCTGTATATTTGTTAAAAATCATTGAATTGGGCTTCCCTGGTGGCGCAGTGGTTGAGAGTCCGCCTGCCGTTGCAGGGGACATGGGTTCGCACCCCGGTCCGGGAAGATCCCACATGCCGCGGAACGGCTGGGCCCGTGAGCCATGGCCGCTGAGCCTGCGCTTCTGTAGCCTGTGCTCCGCAACGGGCGAGGCCACAACAGTGAGAGGCCCGTGTACCGCAAAAAAAAAAAAAAGTAAACTAGATTGGGTATGAGGTATGGTACATATGGGGGAAAACATAGTAAGGGATAGGGATAGGAAACATGGGGATATAATGGTAAATAATCAGTCAGGTCTTTGCTGAGAAGACAGCATTTCAGTAAGAGTAGAAGGAGGTGATGGCATGAGCCTGGTTAAAATCTAGGCACAAAGCCTTCTGAGCAGAGAGAACAGCAAGTGCAAAAGCCCTGAGGTGGGAGCAGGATTGGCATGTTGAGGACCAGGAGGGAGGCTGGACTGAAGCGTGGAGAAGGTGACAAGTGATGACTCCAGGTGAGATAGGAGCTGCTACAGGCTTTTAAGGAGGGAGCAGGCATTGGATGAAGCCCCGTCACAGGGAACCCCTGAATTCTCCCACTCCACTCCGCCTCCTACTCCTGCCAGGAAGTGTGGCAGGGAAGGCTGGCCGAGGTCCAGACGGGCGGCTGGGCCCAGGCAGACAGGAGCGCATGCGGGACCAGGCACTTCCAGAGGTGGCCTGGGTTGCCTTGGCAACAGGGGCTTCCAAAAACCTCCCCAGGGACTTCCCAGGGCAGCAGCAGGCTGGCCTCATTTCTTGTAATCCAGCAGCATGAGGACATAAAGAAATCAATTTATTAGCACAAACAGTCCTTCGTGCTCGCGCACTTACTCTCCTTAGAATTCAGTCTGGCACAGAGCTCCCCAGACTTCCGCATGGAGTGGATTCATGAGCGTTAACTCGGTGGGAGTGGGCCGCCCTGAAGAGGACTGGGCCGTCTCCCCAACACTCCATGGAATAGAGCCGAGGCTGCGTGGTGATGGCTCTGGGGTCAAATTCAGCTGTCACCTGCTAGCTGTGACCTCAGGCAAGTCACGTATCCTCTTTGACCTCCACGCTCCTCTAGGTCCAGTGTTTGGGAGGATGGAAGAAGTTGCTGTGCATCTTGTGCCCAGCCCCTCCTCCCATGTAGGACGAAAGCCCCTGTGTGCCCAGACCCTGACCCCCCCAACCTCTTCCTCCCTCCCCCGTGAACCCTCTCCCTCGTGTCCTTCACGTGTGTGCCCAGCAGTCACCTCCTGGTGAGGCTCTCCCCACACTCCACATTTAAACTGCGACATCTGGAATATCCAAATGTCTTATCAATTGTAAAGAAGGGGGTAAGCTTCATCAGTGACTAAGGAATTGCAAATTAAAACCGCAAGGCACACGGCCCCTTTGTAATCTACACATTTTTCATTTTCTCCCCTCTCGTCCTCTCCTCAGCCCCTTGCAATCTTGCTGCAGGCTCTAAAGCAGCCCTTCATGAAGACCACCAGTGACCTCCAGGTCACCCAAGGTTACTAAGCCACATTTGAATCCAGTTTAGATCCTGCCTTTTCCATATCCTCACACACAGAATGAGATACAGATTCTACAAATGCTTCACAAGGGATCTCTTCCCAAGGCCAAAGTGAAAGTCATGTGAAGGTCATAAGCAAACTCATTTGGGACCATCCGAGATCTTTCTCTGTTCATGCCCCCACCATACACACCCCTGCATGCACACGCGCACCGACACACACACACACACACACACACACACACACCCTGCTCCCCAGCCCTCCTAGAAACCAAACATCTCTGGATGGGGAGACACCCCAGAAGTCCTCAAGCTGGGTTCGCTCTTGATCAGACACCTCCGGTTGAGGTTCACAAATCACCACTGTGCGGTCTGGTTGGATTTCCTCAGATAGCTGCCTGCCAGAGCTCACACACAACGAGATAGAGCACCACAGCACTCCCAGCCAGCCTCTCCGGGGGCTCTCCTCACTGTGTTCCCCTTGATACCCCACTCAGGTCTTCCCCCGAGGGTCTTATGTTAGATGAAACAGACCACATATTAGTCCCAGGAGCTGAAGTCATCTTTCATTCAGCAGTTACACCCAACTGACCCAGGATGGATACTGGGGCTCCAGAAATGGATGAGACACAGGCCTGTGTGCCTGAGTTTCTCTATATGGAAGTGGAGCTAATGACAGTGCCTGCTTCACCAAGTCCCAGTGAAAAAGATTAAATGAGATTTAGCACAATGCCTTGCACATAGTAGGTGTTCAATAAACTGAAGTTCTGGTGTATATCCTTAGAAGGGACAGGCTTACAACATTAATACATTCTCATAGGGTGTCAGCTGAAGCTAAAGGCACCCGTGCGCGGCACAGCTGGCTCTGTGGCTGCGGACCATGACCACTGCATCACCTACCAGGTTCAAATGCAATAATAGGTACCAAATGCATCACACAGGGTTTGGCACTAGTCATCACTTTATTACTACTGCTATGACTTTTAACTAATATTTATTAAGCACAGTTGCCCAGCACTGTTCTAAGTACTTTATTAACACATCTAATCCTCAAACAACCCTGTGAAATGAGTATTATTATGATTTATTTTATTTTTATTGTTATTATCATAATCTTCCCCAAATGCGGAAATGAAAACACAAAGAGGTTAATTTCTCTATGTATCTCAGAGAGTTACACAACAGAGTTGGGGTTTGAACCCAGGCAGTCTGACTCCCAAACTCTCAGTCATAACCACGTGTTCTGCTGTTATTTTTACACACCCTGCCTACCTCATTAGGTTGGGCAAGGATCAAATGGTAAAATCCAAAATCACACGGACATTCAGTTGAAAAATGGAAAAATCAGTATTTAAGCAAAATTCATATTTTATCCAAAATTCACCTTGAAAATCCCTTATATCATCCATAAAACATGGTTCTAAGTATTACTATACTACCTCACCCAGCCAGTTTTTCCTCCAGCATTGAAATAGAATGCTGACCCTTCAGTTAAACACCTAAAAAACACCTGGTTGGGGGTTGTTTGGCTGGGAGATATCTGGTCTAAGCCTGCACAGTTTAATTCCCACTAAATTGAATGGGTGTGTGTGGTAGTTCCATCTTTCTGTGTGTGGATTTGCTGCATCGTGACAATACCGCCTAACCCTTACCTGCCTCTTACCATGTGTCATGTCTCTCATTCTGTGTGTGTCGCCTGTGTGGATGCACTTATTCCCCCCGTCAGCCCCAGGAGGTAGGTACTGTTATTGTCATTCTCATCTTACAGATGGGGAAACTGAGGCACGGGGTTCCAAGCACTTGTCCGACATCATCCGACTGGATTTGACCCCAGACACTCTGGCTCCACGGGACATGTGACAAGTCTTCTCTCCAAGGATCCCAAGGTGGAAAGTGATTATAACTTCCCTCCCCCACTTCTCGCCCCCAGCCAGCTTCCTCCCTGACCCAGTTGCCTCCAAAGAGCCTGTTGGTCTCTGCAAAGAAGCAGTCTTGTTGAATCTTCTCTGAAAGCTAATTCGGCCATTTACTCTCAATTTGTAGCAGATGCTGTCGTCTCTCAGATTTCAAAGAAGATGAATGCATGGGTCAAATTGAATTTAAAAATTTAATTGAATAAGACAGAACCAGACAGCTTGATGGAAGACTTTGATCCGATAAAGGGAGAGTAGAAATACGTGCTCCTAAGGCCGGGGTGTGATGGGGAGCTGTCTGGACCTTGTCTAGCCTCTCCTCATCTGCAGGAAAACCAGTTATGCCAATTAAGGGTGAGATTGCCCTGGGGTGGTGTAGGGAAGACTGTTCCAAGGCATTTACCAGATTACATGTCCCAAAGCAGGCTGGCAGCCCTCCCACCTTCCCGTCCACCCCTGTCTCCAGACCAACCCAATTCTGAGCCCCTGCAAGTCAGGGACCTCGTCTCAGACCTCACAAGACCCCTGTGTCCTGGCCACTATAGGACCCTACAGAAGAGATATTAAGAAACAGAGAGAGAAAGATTAAACCAGCAGCCCATGGGGAGATCCCCAGCCTACAGACCTTTTTCACTATGCATAAAGGTTTGTTTACTTTTTTAATTAGGAGATTTCCTATTTTAAAATCCATATTTGCAGCTTCTCTTTAAACATTGCTACTCAAAGTGAGACCCACGGACCAGAAGCATTGGCACCAAGTCGGAGCTTGTCAGAAATGCAGAATCTCAGGTCCCACCCCAGACATTCTCTACTGGAATTAATATGTTAATGTTAAGGTTTGAGAAAAACTTGCTTTAAAACAGTGGTTCTCACCCCTGGCTGCACATCAGACTCACCTGAAGAGCTTTTTAAAAATCCAGATACTCAGGTCACACTCCATCCCTTTCCTTCAGAATCTCTGGGGGTGGGCTTCCCTGGTGGCGCAGTGGTTGAGAGTCCGCCTGCCGATGCAGGGGACACGGGTTTGTGCCCCGGTCGGGAAGATCCCACATGCCGCGGAGCGGCTGGGCCCGTGAGCCATGGCCGCTGAGCCTGCGCGTCCGGAGCCTGTGCTCCGCAACGGGAGAGGCCACAACAGTGAGAGGCCTGCGTACCGGAAAAAAAAAAAAAAATCTCTGGGGGTGAGACCCAGGTATCAGCAGTTTTTAAAGCTCCCAGGTGATTCCAATGGGTGACCAAGCTCAAGAACCAGTAGATTAAGATGAGAATATCCAGCAACATTGGGTTTCTAATCCCACATAGTAAAAAGGGGCTGGGGATGAGGGGCCATTCACCAACCCCTCCTGGCCTCGACATGCATTTTCATAACCTGCCAGGTACCATGTGCCTGTGATGCCCGACCTAATTACATGCTTGAGGTTCCTGAAGCTCTTCTCCTCCTGGGACCCTCTCCCTACCTTCCCCATCCCTCCTTCTTTTAGGAGGGCCATTAGCAAGAGGCAGCCAAGCAGCTTCTAATAAAGTAAATGTGCATGAAATACATGCCCCAGCAATTCCACTCCTAGATTTACAACCAACAGAAGCAAATGCACATGCCCACAAAAAGACTTGTACAAGAACTCATAACAGCATTTTTCGTAATAGCTCAAGCTGGAAACAACCCAAATGACCATCAACAGAAGAAAGGATAAGCAAATCATGGTACATCCATTCAATGGAATACATCTCAGCAATAAAAGGGAACAAACTATTGATCCATGCAAAACACGGATGAATCTCAAAAACCTTATTTATGTAGAGGGAAAAAAAGCCAAACACAAAAGCATACATGCTGGAGGATTTCATTTCTATGAAACTCTTTTAAACTGCAAAACAAAGATGTGGTGAAATAAACCAGTATAGTGGTTGCTTCTGCAGTGGAAGGAGGGTGTTGACTGGACAGGGTCATGACAGAACTTTCTGGAGTGGTGTTAATATTCTGTACCTCAACCTAGTGATGGTTACATGGGTGTACACATTTCTCAGAACTCATCAAGCTATGCTGTTAAGATCTGTGTAGATTCCCTATGGGAATTTTAACTTCAATAAAGAAAAAAATTTAACCACTAATTTAAAAAAATACTGTCAAGAGGCAGTGTGCGGTGGTAGAATGTATGTGAGCTTAGGAATTTGAGTCTTGACTCCCGTACTTTCAGCCTTAGAGATCTCAGGCAAGGAAAGCAAGAACTGGGAACAATATCACCATGTGAACACAACTGCTTACCTACCCAGTTCCTTTCTCCCTTGCTGACTCTGAACAGGGATGAAAACCAAATATTCACTTTCCCAGCCTCCCACACAGCTGGGAGTGGTCATATGATCAGATACCAAAATATGTAGATAGATGTCAAAGAGATATTTTACATTTCTGGTTAAAAATAAATAAAAGAAACAGCTGTAGCTGGTTCTATCCTTCTCTCTCCCTCCTTCTTGCATTGAAAGCAGATATAATGCCTGGAGCAGGGGCAACCCTCTTTTGACCATGAGGCAATAAGCAATTAGAAAAAGCTGAAGGAACTCAGAAATACTGTCCCTGACACTGCTGAAGGGCTAAACCAAAGTCAGGAGCTGTCATCTTCCAGGCTTCTTCTTCTGTGAGAGAAATAACACCCTGTTTGCTTAGGCCACTGTGAGTCAGGCTCTAAGTTCCTTGTAGCTGAAAACATCCCTAACCTCCCACCAGTAAGGACTTGTTGGAGGACTAAGTAAGATAATCTTTGTTAAATCATAAAACCATGTGCCAGACATACATGAGGTGCTCAGTGCATGTATGCACTCTCCTCCCAAACCCCCTTTCAGGAATCTGGACACTTTGACAATGAAAACATTTGTTTGGTTGAAGAGGATTTTTCCCCCTAATGAATGAATAGGTAATATAGGTAGGTGTGGTAGCCAGAATAATGTCCCACTCCCAAAGATGGCCACATTCAAGTCCTCAGAATTCATAAATATGTTATGTTCATGACAAGAGAGGATTAAGATGCAGATGGAATTAAGTTTACTCAATAGCTGACCCTGAGATGGGGAGATTATTCTGGATTACCTGGGTGGGCCCACTGGAATCGCAATGGTCTTTAAGTGTGGATGAGAAAGGCAGAAGAGTGAGTGTCAGAGGGATGCTATGTGAGATAGAGTCACCTGGGCATCGCTGGTTTGAAGAGGGAAGGGGCCACAAGCCAAGAAATGTGGGCAGCCTGGCTGGAAAAAGCAGGAAAACAGATTCTCCCATAGAGCTTCCAGAAGGAATGCAGCCCTGCCAACACCTTGACTTTAGCTCGGTGAGACCCATTTCAGACGTCTGACCTCCAGAACTGTAAGTTAATAACTTTGTGTTGTTTTACGCCACTAAGTTTGTGGTGACTTGTTACAGCAGCCATAGGAAATGAATGCAGTGTGATTTGGAGGCTGAAATGAACACAACAAGCAACTCCTGCACCCAGCAGGATGGAAGAACTTCAAGTGTTCCAGCCAGAAAAACCTTCTAAATCTTGATCTGGCTGGTGATGTAGACATATGTTAACATATGTAAATTCTCTTTACTACATTTGTATTATGCATCAATTAAAAAGTCAAAAAGACACAGTGAATGTCATAACCATACCTTTTTCAGACAGTTCCACCTGTTTCCCACGGACACGTCAGCAGGCTGGAAGGGGGCAGGATGCTGCCTATATAAGAGGAGTGGCCAAGCTGTACCACCAGACAATAGGGACCCTGCAGAAGCCAGGTTCACTTAAGAGGCCTCCACCCTTTGACTCTCCTCTCTACATGCCTGTCAGTCTGACTTTCAACCCACTTCTTCTAACATCTTTTCACAAGCATGTTGCCACTATTACCTAGGATGATTACACAACTCTGCCCAGCAAAATCTTCAATCTGCTTCTGATGTCTCAGTGTAATTATTAACAGCGTGTCCCAGTTTGGCAAATAAATCATATAGCCGACTACTTTGAACAAACTGTTGAAAAAGTGGCATCTAGGGCTTCCCTGGTGGCGCGGTGGTTGAGAGTCCGCCTGCCGATGCAGGGGACACGGATTCGTACCCCGGTCTGGGAAGATCCCACATGCCGCGGAGCGGCTGGGCCCCGTGAGCCATGGCCGCTGAGCCTGCGTGTCCGGAGCCTGTGCTCCGCAACGGGAGAGGCCACAGCAGTGAGAGGCCCGCGTACCGCAAAAAAAAAAAAAAAAAAAAAAAAAAAAAAATGTGGCATCTAAGGAGATCGTACCCAGGGGAAGAAATCTCAGCCCCTGCTACACCCCATCACAGTGCTTGAGGGTTACGGTGAAAGAGAGAGTAACAAGAAATCCCACTCGCTGTTTGGGTCTGACCACGTGCACAGCCTCTGCCCCACTGACCACACCGGCCTCATCAGCACCACGGATGAGCTCAGAACAGCCGGGGATGTGGATCTATAAAACCTCACTCGTGTCCTGCCCCTGGCCCAGACCAAACTGCCTGCTCCATCCTCCCTGGGCAAAATCCGCATGCTTAAGAGCATCACGTGGGACCCATTCAAAGTAATTAACAACTTGTTCAATATCATAAACCATCTCCACTCCCCGGATCTTTCCCCAACCTTGGGACTTAGATGAAAGGCAGACAAATTTGGTTTCCGTTTGTCTTTGGGCTGAACTTTTTTTCTTGAGCTGGTTAAATGACATCCTGCCTTCTCAGGCTCAGAAAACACAGCCTATTTTGTGTTCAGCGACTCTTGAGTCCCTGTGAGAGTCCCCTTGCAGGAGTGGACTGGCGAATTTGGCCCTGGTTTCCCAGTGGCGTGAGGGTGATTAGACTCTGGTCTGTGGCTCAGCCACCTCCTAAGGCTAGAGACACACAATAGTGGCCCGTTAGGCTCAGCTGACAGCCAGCATCAACAACCAAATCTACGGGGGTACGATTCAGACGGTTCCAGTCCCCAGCCTTCAAGTTTTCCAGGCAAAGGCACAGACATCATAGAACAGGGACAGTGTATCCCACTGTGCCCTGTCTAAAGTCCTGACATACAGAAACCGTGAGAGATAATAAAAATTATTGTTATTTAAGTACTGTGTTCTAGGGTAATTTGCAGCAGTGGATAACTAGTAGAGAAAGAACCTAAATGATGCCATCTCATGCAGCATCCAGACATAAAATCTTCTGGAAGGACTGGGATTAGTACTGTCCGAGGTGTGCAACCACCTCTGGACCAATCACTGAATCCAGGAGAAAGCTATTCCATGATGGGTCCAGCCAGTGGCCCAAATGGGGCACCATGATGACAACTCCACTTGCAAGGAAGGAGAGGGAGAGAGGTCCTCCCAAGTATATAACGCTGGCAGACAAAACAGTGTCAAATGCAGTGACCTCACTGCTTATCTAACTCCCACTCCTGTTAGCTGCAGTGATGTCTTCTGCTGATGTCAAAATAGTTAGCCCATTACTATTAAAGATACCTCTCGGGCTTCCCTAGTGGTGCATTGGTTGAGCGTCCGCCCGCCGATGCAGGGGACACGGGTTCGTGCCCCGGTCTGGGAGGATCCCGCATGCCGTGGAGCGTCTGGGCCCGTGAGCCATGGCTGCTGAGCCTGCGCGTCCGGAGCCTGCGCTCCGCAACGGGAGAGGCCACAACAGTGAGAGGCCCACGTCCCGCAAAAAAAAAAAAAGAAAAAAGAAAATTTCACTATTTTGAATTATGAATTTAAATTTAAACTATTATGAATTTAAATTTCACTATTTAAACTTAAATAGCCACACGTGGCTAGTAGCTGTCATATTGGACAGCACAGTACCTGGATTTAAAGCATGTCAAGTTCTCTACCTCTCAGGGATTTAGAACAACAATTCTCTCTGCTTGGGATTGGACATAAGTGAGAAATGTTTCCCCAAAGGAAATCAGGGGGAGATATTCCCAGAATAGGAGGTGGTGGAGAGGTAGGAGCAACAGGTGTCACCTCACTGAGGGGGAAATCAAGGATAACTCAGACAGCAAATGATAGGGAATGGTGAGGGGACAACCCCAAATGTGGAGTTCAAATCAGAGCAGTGCTAAAATGTGAATTTGCTACAGGGTAAAGTGGAAAAGCAAGTTGTGGAGAAATACACACAGTTTGAGTCCATTGATACAAAATCAGAAATCAGCACAACTAAACAATATATTATTTACAGCTGCAAACATATTAGGCAAAACCAAAAAATAAGCTACAGAACGATAAACACAAAATTCACAATAAAGGTGACTTCTGAGGGAAGAGAAGGAGATAAGGGAGGGACAGTGCAGCCCACCCTGGGCGCAGGTGGCATGGGGTTCACTGCTGTAGAGAACGTTAAAACAAGTTAAAACTCAGTCAGTCTGTTTTGTAATTTCACCAAGCTCCAGCGATTGTAAACAATGTCAGTGATAAAATACTCTTCCCCTAAAAGAGCTTTTGTTGATTTAGGTTCTAAAAATTGCTGCAATTACTAGATAGATAGACATAGATACAAATACAAATAGATATTGTATATACATACACATATATGTATATATGTAAACTTCAAATTTTCCTATTTTATTACTTATAGTTTGTGCCAGGTATCAACTTTTCTGTCTCTCAACTCCAAATTCATTCTTCTCTCACCTGCTTTGAGATTTTGGAGCTGGGCCTGTAAACATTTCTCCTTTGCCAGCTGACATAACGTTGGCTGTTAGTAGAGGGTGCTGGAGGGACACTGCAAAGGGAAGGGGCTTCTCTTCCCTGGTTCCAGCAGGAGGCTTCCAAGGGAGTTTCACAAGCACCCCAACAAGAGGCTTCCTAGTGAGTTTTGCCAACATCCCAACTGATTGTTTGCTGCCTACCAGTCCTGTCATGCAAGTACTTTAATGAACTATGCAGTGAACCTCAGTTCTTCCTCTCCCACAAGGTCTAATTGCAGCATCTTCCAACTTGTTCTTTCCCTGGTGCAGTAGGTAGAATTCTAAGGACTCCCCCTTGTGTACCTGCCCTGTATAATCCTCAGGATTTAGAATATCATAAATTCTAATCCTGTTGTTAGACAATGTTTTATGGGATAGTTTACTTGAAGAAAGGGCTATTATCTGGGTGAGCCTGACCTAGTCACATGAGCCCTTTAAGTCTGGGTCTACAGGTTCAGAGACAGGAAAAAATAAAGATTCAAAGCACAGAAGGATTTGACCTTCCGTTGCTGGCTTGAGGATAGATGGGGCCACTTGGCAAGGAATGTGAGTGGCAGCTAGGAGCTGAGGGTGGCCCCCAGCTGACAACCAATAGGAAATAAAGACTTCAGTCCTACAACCACAAGGAACTGAACTCTGCCAACAACAAGAATGAGCTTCCATATGAGAACTCAGTCCTGCTGACACCTTGATTCAGTCTTATACACTGAGCAAAGAACTGATAACCTACAGAACTGTGAGCTAACAAATAGGTGTGGTTTTTTAAAAATATTCTTTATTGTGTAAAATATACATAAGATAAAATTTACCATTGTAACCATTTTTAATTGTACATTTCAGTGTTAGTAAGTAAATTCACATTGTGTACAACCATCTCCCTTGTCCACCTCCAAAACTCTTCTCATCATGCCAAACTGAAACTCGGTACCCATTAAATAGTAAATCCTCATGTGCCCCTGGCAACCAATATTCTTTCTGCCTCTATGAATCTGACTGCTAGGTACCTCATATCAGTGGGACCATAGAGTATTTTTTCTTCTGTGACTAACTTATTTCACTTAACATATTTTCAAGGTTGATTTATAGTGTATCATATGTCAGATACAATGGCCTTCCTTTTTAAGGCTGAAGAATATTCCATTGCATAAATATACCACATCTTGTTTAGCCATTTATCTGTTGATGGATACTGGGGTTGCTTTCACCTTTTGGCTACTGTGAATAATGCTGCTATGAACATAGGTGTACAAACATCTCTTCAAGTCTCTATTTTCAATTATTTGGGGTATATACCCAAAAGGAGAGTTGCTGGATCATATGGTAATTCTGTGTTTAATTTTTTGAAGAACCACCATACTGTTTTCCATAGCTGCTAAATAGGTATTGTTTTAAACTGCTAAATTTTTGCTAATTTGTTACTCAGCGATAGAAAATTAATACACTTGAGTATTCTGTCTCAGCCTTAGAAATAGTAAATGCTTCCTACATCTGCTACTCCCATATTGTTTACAGTTTCTTTACCTGTCTTTGTAGCTAATCTCATCTTCTAGTTAATAATTTTTCATAAAATTTTCCCTATTCAAATTACTGGTATGGTATGCGTCACCTGAGTGGTCCCCGATGGATAGAATCTTTAATAAACGTTGTGTTCTACATGGAAATTAATTTGTTTATTTTTTATTAAAGTATAATTGATTTACAATGTTGTGTTAGTTTCTGGTGTACAGCAAAGTGATTCAGTTATACATATACATATTCTTTTTCATATTCTTTTCCATTATGGTTTATTACAAGATATAACAAGATATCCCCTGTGCTCTACAGTAGGACTTTGTTGTTTATATATATAGTAGTTTGTGTCTGCTAATCCCAAACTCCTAATTTATTCCTCCCCTATCCCCTTTCCCCTTTGGTAACCACAAGTTTGTTTTCTATGTCTGTGAGTCTGTTTCTGTTTTGTATATAAGTTCATTTGTATCATTTCTTTTGATTCCACATATAAGTGATATCATATGATATTTGTCTTTCTCTGTCTGACTTACTTCACTTAGTATGATAATCTCTAGGTCCATCCATGTTGCAGCAAATGGCATTATTTCATTCTTTTTTATGGCTGAGTAGTATCTCTCACTCTCTCTATATATCTATCTATCTATATCTATATATCTATATATATATGGATATACCACATCTTCTTTATTCATTCATCTCTCGGTGGGCACTTAAGTTGCTTCCATGTCTTGGCTATTATAAATAGTGCTGCTATGTACACTGGGGTGCATGTATTTTTACATGGAACTTAATTTGGAGAACAAGTTACGCAGCCAGCCACTAACACATACAGCAGATTCGGCAACATCTACTCATTTTCAGTTGTAAATTAGTAATAGTCTGAATTAGTCTGGGTTTGTCTTGGGTGGATTTCATATCTCTAATCTTTGTGATATTACATATTCTTGTGTTTAAATAGTATATTGGAAATAAACAATGATAACACTGTGATCTAAAGGAAAAGAGAGAACTTGAGTTTTGTCACTTCTGTCATTCTATCTGACCACCTGGAGTTTTCAATTTCTGTTTAAAATTTAAAACAATGAAAAAAAATTTTTTGAAAAAAATTTACGAAGTGTAAACTTTTGGTAGTTCCAATTTTTAATACATATATTAAATATTTTTTGAATTTGAATAATATATTTAAAATAGAAATGTATACTTCTTTTTAAATTGTTTATTTTAAATCTAAGTATGAATCAAGAAAATAATAATTTTACTGATTAGTAAATAATCCTCGGGCTTCCCTGGGGGCGCGGTGGTTGAGAATCTGCCTGCCAATGCAGGGGACATGGGTTCGAGCCCTGGTCTGGGAAGATCCCACATACCGCGGAGCAACTAGGCCAGTGAGCCACAACTACTGAGCCTGCGCGTCTGGAGCTTGTGCTCCACAACAAGAGAGGCCATAACAGTGAGAGGCCCGCACACCGCGATGAAGAGTGGCCCCCGCTCGCTGCAACTAGAGAAAGCCCTCGCACAGAAACGAAGACCCAACACAGCCTCCTAAAATAAATAAATAAATAGCGTTCCCTTTAAAAAAAAATCCTTACTGAAAGTAGTTTGTTGTATAAAGGGGGGAGGTATTAAAAAATAATCTACCCTGGGTGTAAAGTACTAGGAGTGCCACTGGGGAGTACACTCAGTAATGATAACATTAGATTTGTACTCATTGTATTGTTATAAATATTACTTTGTCTTTATTCAATATATTAAGGCAATTTAAAATCAAACAGTGCAAAGTAATACAGAATAGGTCTAATTCTACTTTCTAAATTCCCTTCTCTAATCTTGTGCTCCCTAACTTAATTTCCTTCAACCTTTCTGTGCAGACTCTTTGTTTCAAGCTTTCCTCTTACGACAGAACAGCAATACTGGGAATTTAAGTTTCCTAAACCTTCCCTTTTCTGGATGCTTCTTCTAAAATAAAATGATGGAAGCAATAAATTACCCCAAAGAGAAAGAGATGAAGAGTGTAGAGGGAAATTTTCCTTCACACAGCTTTCTGCCATGGTCCCTTTGACCCTAGGGGTTACCCCTCCTGGGTCTGTCCTGCAAGATCTTTCTGAAGACCCACTGTCTGTCATTCACACGTCCTATCAGACCATAAACCCCAGGGCAGGCACACAGGGGCGCTGCTTCCCAAACCAAGTGCCCACGTATTGACCAGCTACCATAGCAACGAGAACTGAGCCGCATTAGGCCCCGAGCTGAGTCATCTGAAAGCCCCACTGGACCCCACAGGGAGGAGGGTTATCGACTCTCTCCCTGCCTAGCTCTCCTTCCTGCCACTGCTGCATATTTACTCCACATCAATACTGAGCAGAAAAGAGCCCCTGAATCATCGATGCCTGGATTCATAAATACGGGAGCACATTAGTGTCAGCTCGGGTGCTCTTTAGAATTGCCCTGACTTGGCACGAAAATCCCCAAGGCTGGGGCTGCATTCAAGTATTTAAAAGACGTCGCACCAGGTGAGTTTCAGGCAGAACCCCAGTTAAGAACCACTGCTGTATAGACCATGAGCAGAGTTTACAGAAGGACATGCCAAAGGACTTCAGACACAAGATGCTAACCTCACCCAGAGACAGGAACCCCGCAATACAACCGTATTTTTCTCCTATCAGATTGGCAAAGAGCAAAAGTTTGATACTCATGGACAAAGGGCTAATCCCTCTAGTTTATAAAGTGCTTCTACAAATAGATAATGAAGAGACCGATAATCCAATCCAACAGAAAAAGGGCAGGGGAGATGAACAGATAGTTGACAGAAAGGGAAATACAAATGATTCTTAAATATATGAAAAGATGATTGCTTCATTTATAACAAGAAAATCTAATAAAACAATCCATCCGAAAGTTTGGTAATACGCTGATAAGGTCATCTGGGAGCAGCAGGCTGGTGAGAAGGCAAATTGGTAGGGCCCCCAGCAGGCAGAATCTAGAAAATTACAAGCACTTTTAATCTTTGAGTCATCAATTCCACTCAGGAATCTAACCATCTGATGTAATTGTACATGTGTGAAAAGATTTAAGTACAAGGATATTCATTTTCAGTGTTGTCTGAAGATGAGAAATAACCAATTTCCCAATAGGAGACCAGTTAAATCAATTAGAGTTGATTACTCTGCTAGACAACCATTTAAACGCAAGAAGAGGTCAAATCAACGAAACAATCCCTAGACATATTATTAAATGTAAAAAAGTTACATGGTGTAAAATAGTGTGTGATTAATGACAAAATTATTTTTAGTAATGATCATTTAATAATCACTAATAATCACTGCTTTCTCAACTCATACTTTAGATTTAAAATAAATATTTAACTATTATAAAAGAATAAATTTCTATTTTAGGGCTTCCCTGGTGGCGCAGTGGTTGAGAGTCCGCCTGCCGATGCAGGGGACATGGGTTCGTGCCCCGGTCCGGGAAGATCCCACATGCCGCGGAGCGGCTGGGCCCGTGAGCCATGGCCGCTGAGCCTGCGCGTCCGGAGCCTGTGCTCTGCAACAGGAGAGGCCACAGCAGTGAGAGGCCCGCGTTCCGCAAAAAAAAAAAAAAGATAGTTGTTTCTATTGTGACTATTGTCTAGGACAGTAGACAGCTCATCAGAATTTCTTCCTGCCTCTTTCTTGACTGCTTCCCTCCATGCCAGCCAACCACAGATCTATCCAATCTTCAGGTTACCCACCTCAATAGCAAACCAGGAATGAGGGTGCCAGGGTGGGAAGTGCCACCCCAGGGAGCTAACAGACCCCCGGGTGCTTGGTTAGAGCCCCAACAGTCTCTCTGTTGCTCAGGCTCTAAGAATGAATCAGCTCAGCCCTGCTGCAGAAATGTTTACCGCACTGAACTTTAATAAAACCCATGCTTAGACTCGAGGAACCATCGCCACTTAGATCCTCATTGACTTTCTAAGCCTATTTTTATTATCCCCCTTCTCGGTGAGGGTTGTATATATTTGGGGGCCGCGTTCCTTTCATAATAAGTAAACATGTTGGTAAATACTTATTAGAGTTAACATTCATTAAGTGATTGGTATGGGGCCAGGGATGGTGCTGGGGCATTGGCCTCCATTAGGTTACGCCACCATCACAAGAACCGAATAAGGCTAGCACTCTAATGATCCCCATTTAACAGAGGAGGAGACCGAGGTGCAGAAAGATGAGGTCACTGGCCCCCAAAATGAGCAGAGTAGATGCTATGGAAACAGTCTGGTAGTTCCTAAAAAAGTTAAATATGTGGTTTGCCATATGACCCAGCAATTTCGGCCCTAGGTATACACACAAAAGAAATGAAGACATATATCTACACAAAAATGTGCCCAGAAATGTTCACAGCAGCACTAGTCACAGGAGTCAAAAAGGAGGAAACATCCAAATGTCCATCAACAGGCATAGGGAGAAACAAAATGTTATATATCCACACAATGGAATTTCATTCGGCCATAAAAATGAACGAGATACTGATTCAGGCTGCAACATGGATGAACCTTGAAAACATGGTGCTCAGTGAAAGAAGCCAGACACAGAGGCTACACATTGTATGAGTCCATTGATATGAAACGTCCAGAACCGGTAAACCCATCGAGACAGAGAGCAGGTTGGTGGTTGCCAAGGGCTGGGGATAGAAGGAAATGGGGAGGGGCTGCAATGGGGTGATGGGGTTTCTCCGGGGGTGATAAAAATGTTCTGGAATAGATAGTGATCATGAATGTACAATTCTATGAATTTACTAAAACCCACTGAATCGTGTACTTTAATATGGTGAATTTTATACTAAGTGAATTATATCTCAGTTTTGTTTTGTCTTGTTTTTTTGCGGTACGCGGGTCTCTCACTGTTGTGGCTTCTCCCGTTGCGGAGCACACGTTCCGGACGCGCAGGCTCAGCGGCCATGGCTCACGGGCCCAGCCGCTCCGCGGCAGGTGGGATCTTCCCGGACCGGGGCACGAACCCACGTCCCCTGCATCGGCAGGCGGACTCTCAACCACTGCGCCACCAGGGAAGCCCTATATCTCAGTTTTTTTGAGAGCGAGGCAGAGCAGGAATTTAACCTCAAGGCTATCTGATCCGAAGTCTCAATTACCACGTTCTGAGAATCTCATGTGGCTACAAACCCAAACTCCGCTTCACTTCCTAAATATCTTCCTTCACTCAGTCCCCACTAATCGAGCTTCTAGAGTTGATGTCAGGCCAGGCAGGGAAACGCTAAGTGCCTGAACAGAGCCAATGATTTGGACATGCCAATAGACCTTCATTTCTGCTGACCACCAGAGCCTGGGGCCGGCTCCTCCCAGGCCTGGGACCCACAGCAGCATCACAGACAGGCTGCATTAAACAATGCTTTATGGCATTCTCAGCAGTCAGCAAGTTAATCACAACTGCCCCGAGTGAGGCCCGCTCCCCCTTTAATACCACCGAGCCGGTTCCCGAAGGAGGCGGCAAGATGGCTGGCGCTCGTGCATTTTGCCTCACTGATACAAAATAATATTTCTTCTCCTGCAAGTCTCCTCAATTTCCACCCAATATCTGCCCAAAGAAGACCCAAAGCAAAAGGCAAGATGGCTTAGCACAAAGGACACAGACCATAAAGCTTCAGAAATCTGGGGTCAGATCCTGGCTCTGCCACTTATGACAGTGGCCTCAAGGTGGAGCTTCATTTCTCTGAGCCTCAGTCTACCCACATGTAAAGTGGAGCTAATAACTTCCACCCTTTATGAAAAGGTTATCCTGGGAACCAGGAGATGCTGAATTTGAATGTTCCAGCTTGCACTGGGGGCTCAGCGCATGGTAGCTGTTATTGTTAACTGTCTTCTTAGATGAGCTGGGCTATTCCCACATCATTTCCCCCATCACGCTGAATTGTGGGGATGGCAGCAAACATGGGGCCCAGGAAGTGTCTCAAAATTTCAGTGCACCTGGACGCTTGTTTACACAAAGACCCAGCCCCAGAGTTTCTGATTCAGGAAGGAGACTGAAGATCCTGCGTTTATGATAACCAACTCAGGGTTTAAGACTTTTGGATAACGATTTTCAGTCCTGGCTGCACATTGAAATCACCTGGAAAAGGTTAGATTTCTTTCTTTTCTTTTTTTTTTTTTTTTCATGCCTAGACCCTACACCCAGAGATTCTGTTTATTGGGGTTTTTGCATGGCCAGGACATTGGGATTTTTTTAAGCTCCCAGTAATTGCAATGTGCAGCCAGGGCTGAGAACCCCTGCCATGAGCCAGGGCTTCTCACAGTGTGGTCCAGCATCCCTGGGAATTTGTTTAAAATGTAGGGCTTCCCTGGTGCCACAGTGGTTAAGAATCCCCCTGCCAATGCAGGGGACATGGGTTTGAGCCCTTGTCCAGGAAGATCCCACATGCCGCGGAGCAACTAAGTCCATGCACCACAATTACTAAGCCTGCGCTCTAGAGCCCGAAAGCCACAACTGCTGAAGCCCGCATGCCTAGAGCCGGTGCTCTGCAACAAAAGAAGCCCCTGCAATGAGAAACCCATGCACCACAACGAAGTGAAGCCCCCGCTCACTGCAACTAGAGAAAGCCCGTGCACAGCAACAAAGACCCAACGCAGCCAAAAATAAATAAATAATTTTTTTAAATGCAAATTCTCTGTCCGTCCGTCCGTCCCCAACCCACTGAGTCAGAAATTCTGGGGGTGGGACCACTGCACGGTGCTTCAATAAGCCATCTGGGAGATTCTGAAGCACACTCAAGCATAAGACACCCCACTACAAGGCACGGTCTCCCCTAACTTGCCTGAGGATAAGAATTACTGGGTGGGGGTATCATTCCTAGACACCTCCCCACCCAGCCTCTCATTCTCAGAGGCTGCAATAGGGCCTGGAAATGTGCATTTTTACCAAGCACCCCTTTCCTCTCCTGCTCAGTCTCCCAATGATTCCTACAGCCCTTGGAATTAAATCCAAAATCCTCTCCTCAGCCCAACCCTTCTGAGCCTCAGGCAAGTCAGGGCAACACTGGCTTAAAGAAATGCCGGGTAGGGAACCAGACACCCTACCCACCCCTACCCCCACCACCAGGCTTTCGCCTCATGGTCTTTATCGTTCTGTTACAGAGGCTGTTGAGGGCACTGCACACAGTTTCCCTGAAGAGCTTCTCTAACTAAATAATTATTTTTACATCCAAACCAACATTACCTCTGTCACCTGTTTACTTAGACAATAACCTAAATCAGAGAATATTAAAATATATATATATACACACCATACATATATATACATTTACATACCAGGCATGCATATACACACCACACATGCATATGCATACAACGTAGACATATATACCATACATGAATATGCATGCCACATATACATGTGGCTCCACCTCCTAGAGTAATGAAAACAAAAATAAACAAAGCGGACCTGATTAAACTTAAGAGCTTTGCAACAGCAAAGGAAACCATAAACAAAACGAAAAGACAACCTACAGAATGGGAGAAAATATTTGCAAATGATGTGACTGACAAGGGCTTAATTTCCAAAGTATACAAACAGCTCATACAACTCAATAACAAAAAAACAAGCAACCCAATCAAAAAAATGGGCAGAAGATCTAAATAGACATTTCTCCAAAGAAGACATACAGATGGCCAAAAAATGCATGAAAAGATGCTCAACATCACTAATTATTAGAGAAATGCAAATAAAACTACACTGAGGTATCACCTCCCACCAGTCAGAATGGCCATTATCAAAAAGTCTATAAACAATAAATGCTGGAGAGGGTGTGGACAAAAGAGAACCCTCTTATACTATTGTCGGGAATGTAAGTTGATACAGCCACTATGGAGAACAGTATGGAGGTTCCTTAAAAAACTAAAAATAGAGTTGCCATATGATCCAGCAATCCCACTCTTGGGCATGTATCCAGAGAAAAACATAATTTGAAAAGATACACGCACCCCAATGTTCATTGCAGCACTATTTACAACAGCCAAGACATGGAAACAACCTAAATGTCCAACAACAGATGAACGGATAAAGAAGATGTGGTACATATATACAGTGGAATATTACTCAGCCATAAAAAGAATGAAATAATGCCATTTGCAGCAACATGGATGGACCTAGAGATTATCTACTAGATAAAGTAGGCCAGAGAAAGACAAATATCATATGATATCACTTATATGTGGAATCTAAAAAAATGATACAAATGAATTTATTTACAAAACAGAAATAGACTCACAGACATAGAAAACAAACTTATGATTACCAAAGGGGAAAGGTGAGGGGGAGAGATAAATTACGAGTTTGGAATTAACATACACACTAATATATATATAAAATAGATAATCAACAAGGACCTACTGTAGAGCACAGGGAACTCAATTCAATATTCTGTAATAACCCACATGGGAAAAAAATCTGAAAAAAAACAGATATGGGTATATGTATAACTGAATCATTTTGCTGTACACCTGAAACTAATACAACATTGTAAGTCAACTATACTTCAATATAAAAAAAATTTTAAATAAATAAATAATAAAACAAAAAATATATATATACACACCACATTTACATACCACACGTGCATATGCATACAACATACACATGTATACCATATATGCATAATCATACCACATATACATATCCATGCCACACGTCTATACATGTCACATATACATATACACACAACACATGCGTATGCATACCACGTATACAGGCACATACCACATATACATACTCCATACACACTCACATATACCTATATATACCACATACACATATACTTACCACACATGCATACACATGCCACATATACAGATACATGGCACACATACCTATATATACCACGTACACCTATATGTATGCCCACTCATAACACTTCCTGAATACCAGCTCCCGCCCCTGCCCTGCACACACGCACACCTCTCTCCCCAGGTGCCACTCATACTCAATTATCAGAAGCTTTGCTCTTTCTGAGTCACTCTGGGGCCCAGACTATTTGCTGAGACCCTGGACCCCACAATCAGTGGGGGACAGACAACAGTCTCCTACCCAAAAGCTGCCCCCTTCTTCCTTGCCAACAGCTCCCCAGTCTTGTGCAGGATGGGATGGCCAAGCGCTCAGGGAAGGTGGCCCATCTCCAGGAGAAACTTCCAAGCTAAGGGGTCACAACCTCTCAGACCTGATAACTCCTTTTTTATAATAGAAATATTTGTAATCCCTGCATTACTCCCCCAAAGGGAAATTCAAGGATACCTACAGACGTAATTTTTTTTGTTAAATCAGAATAATGACCTGGTTGTAATATAAAAAAAAATTAAAGGATATCTATAATAAAAATAATAGGCATTTCAGTATATAAATGCCCAGACACCACCCCCTGGACGACATCAGGATGAAGTGGCCACATGCTTAGAGCAGGACTCAAAATCACCATAAAAGCAACGGCCACAGGGGTTTCCCTGGTGGCGCAGTGGTTGAGAGTCTGCCTGCCGATGCAGGGGACGCAGGTTCGTGCCCCGGTCCGGGAAGACCCCACATGCCGCGGAGCGGCTGGGCCCGTGATCCATGGCTGCTGAGCCTGCGCGTCCAGAGCCTGTGCTCCGCAACGGGAGAGGCCACAACAGTTGAGAGGCCTGCGTACCGCAAAAAAAAAAAAAAAAAAAATCCACTGCAACAAAAAAGGCCCAGGCCTGTGGGGAGTCCCTCAAACACCACCGAGCTGGTTGCCACCAGTGATGTGAGCTCCTGAAATAGAGAGGGAGCAACTCTTGTTAACGTTCTCAGCAAAACAAAGTACCATCTTTCTTTGTTACAGTCTGTAGCTGCATCCCTGGAAAAGTTGGTCAACATTAAAACTCTCAAAGCATGTTGTGCTTATATGCAAAGTGGAGTTAGGTTCTAAGTTCAGATGATTATAATGAATGTCTAGAAGAAGCACTTTTCACTTAGGGAGACTGCCCCGTGCATTGCAAGATATGTAACATCTCTGGTCCCCGCACTCTAAATGCCTTTGGCACCCTCTGGTCATTGTGACAACATCAATGTCCCCATGCATTTTCAAAAACACCCGCTGGGATCAGTACCATAACCTGTGGAAAGCTACAGGTTCCAACAAGGAGACAGCCCTCTTGGTCCCTTCCTCCCACCCTTTGGGTTTTGAATGCTATTGTGTGAGGACACGATGCTTGAAACTTTGGCAGCCATCTTGGGGCCATGAGGTAAAGACTGAAACTTCACAGAGATATCACCTTAGCACCTAACAATCATTGAGTCAATTCCCCAACCCTCTAACTGCCTGCTTCCAGACTTCCCATCACACAAATCAAATGCCTTTATTGTTTAAGCTCTATTGCTTGAACATTCTCTGACTTGCAATGGAACACACCTTTACTAATAGAGGTAGACTCAACAGGCCAGCATGGGTGAATAAAACAAATGTAAAAGATCCAGGCCATAAAATGATATGATGCCTCAGATTTTACTTTAAATACTCCCAGCAAAAACAAACAAACAAAAGTGACTTCCGGGGCTTCCCTGGTGGCGCAGTGGTTGAGAGTCTGCCTGCTGATGCAGGGGACACGGGTTCGTGCCCCGGTCCGGGAAGACCCCACATGCCGCAGAGCGGCTGGGCCCGTGAGCCATGGCCGCTGAGCCTGTGCATCCGGAGCCTGTACTCCGCAACGGGAGAGGCCACAAATGAGAGGCCAGCGTACTGCAAAAAAAAAAAAAAGACTTCCAGTTATAAGATGAATAAGTTCTGGGGCTGTAACATATAGAATTGTGACTATACAATCCTGTACTATACACTTGAAAGTTGCTAAGAAAGTAGATTTTTAAAGTTCTCGCCACAAAAAAAAACCAAAAAAAAAACCTGTAAATATGTGAAGTGATGAATGTGTTAACTAACCTTATTGTGGTAATAATTTGTCGATATATACATATATCAAATCATTACATTATATACCCTATACTTACACAATGTTGTATTTCAATTATATCACAATAAAGTGGGTGGGGGGAACGGGATGGGATTGACAAGATTTTCTTTTAAGATAAATCTTGAGAAATCCCTCTTGAGAAAAAAATTTGAATTTTGGCTGTGGGGACAGATGAAACAAGATGACAAATGTTGATAGCCGCTGAAGCCAGGCAATGGATATACTCCACATAACATACTGTATACGATTGTGAAAAGCATCATAAGAAAACGGTGAAAACATATAATATTTTAAAAGGGTAATTGTTTTATTAAAAGTTGGCTCACTTCTCTCCTGAAGCTAGGCTATAATTCTCATTTTGTTTTTTTAGAAGAATTGGAGACTAACCTGAGGGTTGAAATCTGCATCACAAAATGGGTCCCTGTAGATTTTATCATCTCGAGAGTACAGATTAGGGTAACGAACGGAATATTAGAGAAGCTGAGAGACGTTATAGCCCTGTGGCTGAGCCCAATGGCTTGACAGCCAAAAGTCCAGGCTCTGCTATTTATCGGGTGTGTGACCTTAGGCAAGTTACTGACCTCTCTGAGCCTCAGTCACCACTGCTGTAAAACAGGTTTAACAATAGTGCCCACCTCTTGCATGATTGTATGAAACAAATGAAATTACATGTGTACTTAAGAAACAGTAGCTGCTGTGGCTATTATTTTATCTTGACTTCAGAGTCTAAAGCCTGGACTCTCAGCCTTCCCTTGCCACCCAGGGAAATGACTAGGTGTTCTCAAGCTTTTAACCTGACTATATTTCTGAGCACCCCCCCCTCCATTCTGATCTTATCTCCCCTCCCCTCCCCACTCCATCCCAGTATTAATATGGAGTGAACATTTATAATGTCAAGGACTGGGTTGGGTGCTTTACCTGGATTATCTCATTTAATCCATGATATTATTAGACCCATTTTACAGAGGAGAGAACTGAGGCTCAGAGAGGTTAAGGTCGTACACCTCCCAGGTGGGCTCTGAAACCAGGTGTACCTGATTCCCTAAAGTTGGAGTCATTTTAAAAGTTCTCCCACCACAGGTATTGATGGGTCAGAATAAAGGTCTCACCCCAAAGACTTGCCCACATTTGGTCTCTACACACAGGTACCACCCAATTTTTTATACCCATTCCGCAGATAAGAAAGCTGAGTCCTACAGTCTATCCCAGCAGCAGAGATGGACCACCTTTCTGATTTCCACATCTCATGAGCTGGGTGTGAAGCTCACATCTCTGGACTCTCCATCCAGTGCTCATTGCACTCCTCTCCCCAGTCTACCTCCTACCCCTCAGCGCTGACCCAATTCTGCACCCCAGGCCTGGGGAAGCAGGAGGAGTGACACAGTGGACAATTGGTCCAGGGATCAGAAGATGCAGTTCTGGCACCAGTAAGTTGTGTGAACTTGGGTCACTGACTTCCCTTCTCTAAGCCCCAAATTCCTCATCTCACCCCAAACCCTACATCTGTGGTCATCTCAACAGCCCCCAGGGAGAGTCCCACTCTCCTCTCACACCCTGACCCCCCATTCCTCACCCTCACCTTCAGAAGGTGGAGACACAAAGAGTCATAAAACACAAAGAAGCCTGCTCTTTGGAGCTCAAAGTTGCTGTCCTTTCGAGGACAAAGAGAAATAGACCTGCATTAACCACTTACACCTCGACCTCCCCAGAGCTGGGTGAGGAGCCATATCTGCGGGAAGCACTGCCACCCTGTGGTCACTAGGATCCACTGCAGGCCACCTCCAGGGGCTTGCAAGAAGTCCGCCATCTGCTGGAGGGCTGCGATTCAAAAGGGGAAGAGGAAGGCACCGTTGGCCCTTAGGGGTGGCAAAATGCAACAAGGCCAGGAGGAGAGAGAGGGCAATATGGCACACTGGGAAGTGCAAAGGGTGTTTCCCTGCCGGGCATGCTCTTCCCCAAATACGACACACTCCCTCTCTCACCCCTCCAAGCCTCAACTCACAGGTGTCGTCTCTCACCACCCTATTTAAAATGGCAATGTCAGCATGCCCCACAGCCCTGTGCTCTATATTTCCTTGTAGCGCTCATCCCATCTAAGGGGTTATGTGCTTTAGTGCCTTCGACCACAGGTCTTGCCAATTGTGTCTCCCCAACTAGAAAGTTCGTTCTAACAGGACAGGAAGTTTTGTCTGTCTTGCTGGCTGCTGTGTCCCCAGCACCTAGGATAGTACCTGGCCCATATCACATTTATTTTCAGTTGAATCAATGAATCAGTGAATGAATGGGTTCAGTGGCTAAGGCAAGCCGCCAAGGCTCTCTGAGTCTCAGTGTCCTCAATAGTAAAATAAGGATAAAAACAATCCCCTCTATCTGCATCGCAGGATTACAGTGAAGATCAAATGAGTTCCCGTTCAGTGGGTTCTGTAGTAAGTTGAATGCGTCCCTCAAAAATTCACGTCCACTCAGAAGCTCAGAATATGATCTTATTTGGAAATATGGTCTTTGTAGATGTAATTAGTTAGCACAGGGTCACGCTGGATTAGGGTGAGCCCTAAATCCAATGGCACGTGGGGAAGACGCCTGTTCAAGGACGGAGACAGAGATGGGAGTGTTGCTGCCTCCAGACAAGGAACACCTGGGGCCACCAGAAGCTGGAAGAGGCATGGACAGACTCTGCCCTTCAGCAGAAGCATGGCCCTACCAACACCACGATTTTGGATTGCTCACCTCCGGAACTGTGAGAGAATAAATGCCCGCCATGTTAAGCCACCTAGTTTGTCACACTTTGTTGTTGCAGCAGCCACAAGAAACTAAAACAGGTTCCTGTTTAACACGCTGGAAGGGGCGAAGCAGATGTCTGTGGTTGAATTACACGCATATCCTGTTCACCACAGCCCCGGTCAGCACGGATTCTTTATATGTATTTTTCTCTGGAATGTTTTCTTCTAAAACTAAAGGCTAGGGATTCCCCTGGTGGTGCAGTGGCTAAGAATCCACCTGCCAATGCAGGGGACACGGGTTCAATCCCTGGTCTGGGAAGATCCCACATGCCGCAGAGCAACTAAGCCCACGCACCACGACTGCTGAGCCCGCGTGCCACAACTATTGAAGCCCGTGTGCCACAACTACTGAAGCCCGCGAGCCACAGCTACTGAGCCCGCACGCCACAACTACTGAAGCCCGCGCACCTAGAGCCCGTGCTCCACAACAAAAGAAGCCACCGCAGGGAGAAGCCTGCGCACTGCATAGAAGAGTAGCCCCTGCTCGCCACAACTAGAGAAAAGCCTGCGTGCAGCCACAAAGACCCAACGCAGCCAAAAATAAATATAAAATAAAGAAATTTATAATAAAAATAAAGGCCTTTGCCTCATGCTGAATACAAATGTGCACACAGCCAGTGAGTGCGGGAGTCAGCCGGGGCTCCACAGTCTCAGCCACGGAACGTGAACAGCTCTTGCTGCAGGTGGTCTCCAACAGAGGAGGCTCCTAGGGCGGCGGGTTTCCCAATTGGTATGGCTCACTCTGCACCCACCTCTCTTTCTTCTGCTTCTCTTGGGTTTGGTGGATGATTCTGGCCTATCATGGAGTATCAGAGGTACACTGGTGAGAAAGCCAGACCTGGTGGTGAAGTAAAGGCTTTCCACCAGCTCTAGGCTCCTCCAAGGAAATGGGTGTGTTAGTTTCTTACTGCTGCTGTAACAACTTATCACAAATTTATGACTTAAAACCACATTTATTTATCATTTCACATTTCTGGAAGCCAAGAGTCTGAAATAGGTTTTATTAGGCTAAAAGTAAACGCGTTGATCGAGCTGGTTCCTTGTGGAAGCCGTAGGGGACAATCCATTGCCTTGACTTCTCCAGCTTCTAGAAGCCACCCGCATTCCTTGGCTCGTGGCCCCTTCCAGTCAACAGCCTCTACACTCCATCCTCTGCTTCCATCGTTACATCTCTTTCTCTGACTCTGACCCTCCTGTCTCCCTCTTTCCCTTATAAGGACCCTTGTGAGTCCATGCCACCCACCTGGATGACACAGGATCATCTCCCATCTCAAGATCCTCAACTTAATCACATCTGCAAAGTCCCTTTGCCATGTAAGGTAACATTCACAGGTTCTAGAGATTAGGACGCTGGCATCCGTGGAGGTGGGGGCCATTGTTTTGCTGACCACAGTAGTGAAGGGAGAAAGATGGTCAAGACCAGCCAGCAGTTTGGGTCAGCTGGAAGCCTTCTGACATTTCCCATGGCCCTCCGGCCATTCTCTGCCCAGCAGAGGAAAGATTTCCTCAATACATAGAACAGATAATGCCTCTGCCTGCTGTCAACCTCCCATATCTTCCTGTCACTCAGAATAAAACCCAAACTTCTGACCACAGGGATCTCCCGATCTGACCTTGGCCACTTCACCCGACCTCATGGCCCAACACTCAGCATCTTGCTAACTGTGCTCTAGCCACTCTCTCCTTCTTTCTGTTCCTCAAACACAGAAGGTCATTCCCACCTCAGGACACTTGCACGTGCTGTTTCCACTGTGTGAACTGCTCTTCCCTCTTCCCTTCCACCCAGGCACCTTCTCGTGCTGCAGGTCTCTGCTCACAGAGGCCCACTCGGACCACCGTATCCAAAGGAGCCCCCCCACCCATGCCCATTATTCCAATGTGATTATTCCATCACATTCTTTTCTTTTCTTTTCTTCATAGCACTTATCACTATCTGAAGTCATCTCAACTCTTTTGTTTACTCGCTTCCCTTCTGTCTGTAATGAAGGTAAAGCTCCAGGAGACTAGGAACCTCACCTGCCTTCACTGCTGCATCTCCAATGCCGAGCACTGTGCTTGGCAAGTAAGAAATGCTTGTTAATTGTTTGTTGTATCAACAAGTCTCATAGGTAATCATACTTACAGGTATTATTATTACCCCTATTTTACTGAGGAGAATACTGAGGTACAGAGAAGTTCTGTAACTTGTCCAAGGTCACAGAGCTGTGTACTAGCTTCCTAAGGCTGCTGTAACAAAGTACCATAAACTGGGTGGTTTAAACAACAGAAGTTCATCGTCTCACAGTTCTAGAGGCTGCGAGTCCAAGGTCAAGGTGTCAGCAGGCTTGGTTCCTCCTGAGGGCTGTGAGGAAAGGATGTGTCCCAGGCCTCTCTCCTTGGCTTGTGGATGCCATCTTCTCCCTGTGTCTCTTCCTATTGTCTTCCCTCTTGCATGTCCGTGTCCAATTTCCCCCTTTTATTAGGACCCCTGTCAGATTGGATTAGGGCCCACCCTGAATGACCTCACTTCAACTTGATTACCTCTGTAAAGACCCGATCTTCTAAGAGGCCACATTCTGCAGTCCTGGGGCTTAGGACTTCAACGTATGGATTTAGCAGTGTGGGAGGACAATTCAGCCCATGAGAACTAGTATGTGGCACAGGCAGGATTCAAACCCAGGGCTGTGTGACACGACATCACCGCAAGAGAGAGGAAGGTGACTATAGTGGATGGTGGTATTGGTGGCCCCTACTGTCATGCAGTCTGACTTCTCTCGCTCAACCCCACCTGCTCATTTATAGCAAAGCCCAAAGCATGAGGCTCACCAGAGACACTGTCAGAATCAAAACATGAGATATCTGCCCGGAGACACTTCTAACAGGACAAAGAGATGTCTCCCCCTAGTGGGAGTCGCAGGAAATGCCATTGGGAGGAAGGAGAAAAGGGAGCCTGGTTCAGGTCCCTCTTGAGTGAGAACTTGAAAGTGAAGCTGGATAACAGTCATGACGACCCTGGGGGGCAGGGCAGCCACTGCCGCTCAGCTCCAACTCTGGGCTCTGCAGGATGGCGGGGTCTCGGCTCCCAGAGAGGACATCTCCACCAGGGGACAGCAAAGGTCCCATTAATTTTCAAGCTACAGCCGCCATCTGGTCCCTTTGAGCTCCTTGTGGTGAGAGATGCGCAGGCAAAGAAAGGAGCCGCCGTCCAGGCAGCAGGAATCACCTCTCGGATTAGCGGGAGAGGCAGGGCTGCCTTCCCACCAAGGGGTCGGGGCAAGGATATTTAGCATCCACATGACTTCACCTGGGCACATTGTGCCAGCTTCTGATAGTCTCTTAGTCAGTTCAGCTGCCATAACAAAGTACCACAGACTGGCTTTTCACCAACAGAAATTTATTTCTCACAGTTCTGGAGCCTGGAAGTCCAAGATCAGGTTGCCAGCAGGGTCGGGTTCTAGTGAGGGCATCTTCTAGGTTACAGACAGCCAATTTCTCATTGTATCCTCACATGGCAGAAAGAGGAGGCTCTCTGGGACCCCTTTTATAAGGGAACTAATCCCATCCCTGAGGACTCCACCCTCATGACCTAATCTCCTCCCAAAGGCCCCACCTTCTAATGCCATCACATTGGGGGTTAGGATGTCAACATATGAATCTAGGGGGACACAAACAGCCCATGGCACGTGGGGAAGGCTCAAGTGCAGCAGCCACAGCCTGAATAGGGGATGGTGACCTTGAAGATGAAGATCTCGGTCAGTCCCAAGTAAACCCCTGGGCCAGCAGGGGACACGGCCAAGGGCAAAGAGATGGAGAGTGAATAAGAGAGAACAGAGACAGCGAACGCCTGCTGGAAGCTGAGTCTCCCTCCCAGCCTTTTCCCTTCAGGAAGGGAGTGGGCAGACGCTGACACGGAGCCCAGGACACAACCCAGACTCCAGTTTCATGGAAGACCATCCTAATACATGAGAGAAGTTCTAATCTCTTGCAGTCATGCAGAAGGGATATATTAGGTGAAAAGAGTGAGAGTCCATATTCATATCTGCTTGTAATGGTTCTGCACCCAATTACAATGTGTTTTTCCCACACCACCAAGCAATTCTTTGACACCAGCTGTTCAACTCAATTCTGACACTCTCTACCTGGAGATAGCACCAGGTCCCACAGGTTGTGGACTCAGTCCTACAAGACTCCCACTTCCACCCCCACCCCACCCCAAGATACCAATCGTATATCCAGTTTGTCTCCTGTGCTTCTGACTGATCGATTATACATTGGAGCTTCTTCATGTTCGATTAATATGCTAGAGCATCTCGCAGAACTCAGAGAAACATTTTGCTTACTAGGTCACGGGTTTATTACAAAAGAATATAACTCAGGAACAGCCAGATGGAAGAGACACATCAGGCAATGTATGGGGAAGGGGCGTGGAGATTCCTTGCCCTCTCCAAGCACACCACTCCCTCCAAATCTCCATGTGTTCACCAACCCAGAAGCTCTCTGAAACCCATCCTTTTTGGGTTTTTATGGAGGCTTTAGTATAGAGGCATGATCGATTCAATCATTGGCCACTGGTGACTGATTCAACCTCCAGCCCCTCTCCCCTCCCTGAAGAAGTGGGACTGAAAGTTCCCACCCTCTAATCACATGGTTGGTTCCCCTGACAACAAGCCCCCATCCTTAGGTGCTTCCAAAGTCACCTCATTAACATAACAGAAGACTCCTTTCTGCTCTCATCACAGGAAATTCCAAGGGTTTTAGGAGCTCTGTTCCTGGAACAGAGATGAAGACCAGATATATATTTCTTATTATAAATCACAATATCACAGCTTGAACTTGAATTTGTAGAAATAAAAACTTCTAGAATCCCGCAGAAGAAAGGAAGAGCTGTGGTGACCTGTGAGGGAGGTTACCTGGGTGCATGGCTGCAGAAAGGAGGACAGAGCTGCAGCAGACAGGCTGAGGGGAGAGAGGGGCTGAGATGGAGGCTGTAAGGCACCTGCCAACCGCGGTCACCAGCACAGAGCCAAGTGTCCCAGGAGGAAGAGATGCTGTTTTCCTCTCACTGAGCCCCTGGAAAGCTCTCTGCAGCCCCCCTAAAGGATGGGGTTTTACACTGGGTATCTCTTTACATTGCTGTTTTTTTGTGGGTTTTTAAAAATTAATTAATTTAGTTTTGGCTGTGTTGGGTCTTCGTTGTTGCAAGGGCTTTCTCTAGTTGTGGTGAGCAGGGGCTACTCTTCATTGTGGTGCGTGGGCTTCTCACTGCTGTGGCTTCTTTCTCTTGTTGTGGAGCACAGGCTCTAGGCGCACTGGCTTCAGTAGTTGTGGCACGCGGGCTCAGTAGTTGTGGCTCGTGGGCTCTAGAGCACAGGCTCAGTAGTTGTGGCGCACGGGCTTAGTTGCTCCGCGACGTGAGGGGTCTTCCCAGACCAGGGCTCGAACCCGTGTCCCCTGCATTGGCAGGCGGATTCTTAACCACTGCGCCACCAGGGAAGCCCTACATTGCTGTTTTTTAACTGCTTGAACATATTATCCACCAAGAAATAAATTTTAAAAATAACCTTAACTATTTTAGAGTGTATGTGTGTTGTTACAAATTTTCTGGGTCTTACAAGTCTTCATACACTCCAATATAGAGAATCTGCTTTTAAAAATCAAGCTTCAAGAAATAACTTTTTGAAAAATGCAAATAAGTACCTTTCCTGCAGGACTGTTGATAAACAGGGAAAATCTAGAAATAACCCAACTGCACAATGATAAGAAATAGTTACGTTATCATGGATCCAGGCTTAAAAGCCATGCTTATAAACTAGTTTTTATAAAATTCCACGTGTAAAATCTGTTTTAAGAAAACGTTGTCAAGAGATAACAAGCGTTGGTGAAAATGTGGAGAAAGGACAATCCTTGTGCCCTGTTGGTGGGAATATAAATTGGTACAGTCATTATAGAAGAATGTATGGAGGCTCCTCAAATATTAAATATGATCCAGCGATCCCACTTCTGGGTATATACCCAAAGACATGCAAACAATCTGTGTCTACTGACAGATGAATGGATAAAGAAAATGTGATAGATAGATAGATAGATGATAGACAGATAGAATTCAGACATAGAAAAGAAGGAAGTCATGCCATTTGTGACAACATAAATGAAACTGGAGGGTATTATGTTAAGTGAAACAAGCCAGACACAGAAAGACAAACTATATGATTTCACTTATATGTAAAATCTTTTAAAGCCAAATTAACAGAAACAGCAAGTAGAATAGTGGTTGCCAGGGGCTGGGGTGGGAGTGGGGGGATGGGAGGGAATGGGGAAATATTGGTCAAAGGGTACAGCTTTCCAGTTATAAGATGAATAAGTTCTGGGGATGTAATGGACAGCATGGTGACTATAGTTAGTAACATTCTATTGTTTACTTGAAAGTTGCTGTGAGAGCAGACCTTAAATGATCTCTCCACCACCAACACCACCACACAAAAATGATAATTATGTGAGATAATAGAGGTGCTAACTAACTTTATAGAGGTAATCATTTCACAATATATACATGTATCAAATTATCATGTTGTATACCTTAAACTTACACAATGTCAATTATGTCTCAATAAGACTGGAAGAAAAGAGAAAATGTTGTCAGGTTAATTATCTATCTGGGCTGACAATGAAATATGATACAGTCATTTAAGTTTTTTCAAATAACATTCAACCATGTGCCATGATATTTAGGATTTATAGTATTTGCTGGGTTTTCTGCAATAAGCATATGTTAGTTTTGTAGTGAGAGAAGCTGTTTTACCATAAGCTGTATTAAAGTAAAATAAGGAAGTGAAGGGGTTGGGGGGTCTTGGACCTCCCAGGACCTCCTCATCCCTGTGTGGCCACACTGGTCTTCCCTGTCAGCCAAGTTCGACTATTTCACCAGGTAAGATTTACTGAAATCCAGACGTCAGCTCCACATTCTCTCTGTAACTGCAGATGGGTCTCTCCCCAATCTGTCTCCATCATGGACTGAATGTTTGTGATCCTCCTAAATTCATACATTGAAGCCCTAACCCACAATATGATGGTATTAGGAGATGGGGCCTTTGGGAGGCAATTAGGTTTAGATGAGGTCACGAGGGTGGAGCCCCCATGATGGGATTAGTGTCCTCGTAAGAAGAGGAAGAGACAACAGAGCTCTCTCTCCACCATGTGAGGACACAGTGAGAAGGCAGCCAACTACAATCTAGGAGGAGAGTTTTTACAAGAACCCGACGATTCTGGCACCCTGATCTTGGACTTGCAACTTCTAGAACTGTGAGAAATAAGTATCTGTTGTTTATAAGCTGCCCAGTCTATTGTATTTTGTTACTGCAGCCAGAATGGACCAAGACAATCTCCCTCCTAGCAGCCAGAGGAATAATTGCAGAATTTGCCTCTGATCGTGTACCCCTGCTTAAACTTTTTGGTTGGCCCCACTGCCCTCAGGACAGACCTACACGCCTTACCTTTCCACCCTTCCACCTTCCTCTAGGGCCTCTACCATCCTGTTCCCTGTGCTCCAGCTACCTCGGACTACTTTCAGCTCTTCAAATGCTACCTAGGCCTTTGCTCATGAGGTTTCCTACACTGAGAGCCCCATTTTCCTGATCTTTCACCCAGTTAGCTGAGAGTCAGCCTCCAGGGGTCAACTTAGGTGTCATTGCCTCTGACTCCCCAAGTCAGAGGTAGGAACTTTCCTCTGAACTCCTGAGCCCCGTGCCAGCTCTCTCAGAGCAAGTACTACATCTATAACTGTCTATTCATGATTGTATGAGTCAGTCCCAACAGAAGAGATGATCCTCTCAAAACGGGACAATGTAGAAAATATTGCTTGGGTTAATATTGCCAGGTAACAAAGAATCCCAAAACTTAGTGACTCAACATAACAACACAGTTGTATTATCTCTTTTGATTCTAGGGGTTGACAAGGCTCAGCTGGCAATTCTTCCGCTCTACATGTTGTCACCTGGAACTGCAGTCATCTGAAGGCTCAGCTGGGCTGGATGTCCGGGTGGCTCACTCACATGGCTGGCGGCTGTAAGCTCAGCTGGGGCTGTTGACTAGAGCACCGAAGCTCTCCAACCTGTGGCCTCTCCATGCCACTTGGTGTTCTCACAGCCTGGCAGCTAGGTTCTAACTGAGAGAGTCCCAAGCAAGTGAAAGCAGAAGCTGCAGGTCTCTACAGGTCCAGCCTTAGATGATACACAGCATCACTTCTACCACATTCCACTGAGCAAAGAGATTCACAAGGCCAGCCCTGATTCAGGGGGAAGGGAAACAGACTCCACCTCTCGATAGGAGGAATAGCTAGAATTTACAGCTTACCTTTTTTTTTTCAATTGAAATACATTCGACATATAACATTATGTACATTTAAAGCACACAAGCTATTAGTTTGATACATTTATATTTAGTAATATGATTACCGTTGTAGGGATAATTAGCACCTCTATCACATCACATAATTGTCATTTCCTTTTAGTGGTTAGAATAAGTTCTAGGCTCTTAGCAAGTTTGATGATGATAATACAATATTGTTGTCTACAGAGTCATTATCCTGTGCATTAGATCCCTAGGACTCACTACAAGTTTGTACCGTAAACAGCATCTGTTCTATCCCCCCAACCGCCATCCCCTGGGAACCACCATTTGACTCTGCTTTTATGAATTTGGCTTTTTTAAATTCCACATATACGTTACATCACGCAGTATTTGTCTTTCTCCCTCTGACTTACCTCACTGAGTATAACACCCTCGAGGTCTTTAATCCACTACAATTGTTTGTTTACAAAAGGGCTAGTGACAAAGGTGTAGGATAGTGTGTCACCTGGGGTTAGTGGTCACAGGGAAGGAGTGGTTACCAGAATCCAAAGGAAAGAGATTTGCGTGGAAATGGCTGCCTCACAAGGAAGAGTGACTTTCAGTTGAAGGCCATCTCCAGCCCAAGGCACAGGAATAAATACCCTGGCCTCCATCGCCTTCCTCTCTCCAATCTCCTGCCAGGGCTCCCTCTCAGCCAAATCCAACCAGAAGCCGGATGGCTGCGAGCCCATTGAGGTAATCTACAAAGCCCAGCTTCCTGGGGCAAAAGAGGGGTGGAGAGTGGATCTGGGGGGACAGACAAAGATTCAGCATATGTGTCCACCTTCCCTACCAGACTGTAAACCCCTAGAAGACCAGCACATTTAATCAGTCAGGTGAGGCCGGGCTGTGTTTGCAGAAACACACAAGCCTCGACACTTAGCTGCATAAAAGAGTGAAGTTTCTTTCTTCTTCATGCATATGTACCTTGTGGGTCTCTGCTCACCATGGTCACCCAGGCACTCAGAGACCCAGAAGGTCCCAAGGCTGGCAGGGACGCCACCATTTTGCACAGTGCCACAGGGAAGAAAGCACAGGAGGGCCTCTTGACAACCATGGAATCTTTCTCCTGGAAATGACACCAATCACTCCCACTATAACTCACTGGCCAGGAGTGGTCACCCACCCTCCCACAAAGAGACTGATGTGCAATCCTACCACACATCCGGAAGTCAGCAAGCTGGAAATATTGGGTCAACAGCACTAACATCCTGTTCTTGTTTGCATCCCTGGCCCCTAGTGCAGCACCCTGGTAATGTTTGTCAACTGACTAAATGACTATCATAGCAGGACCATTCTCCTGTTGGTGGCAGAGAATAAAAGGGTGAGAATAATCCACTGGGCTACTTGTCCCCCAAAGTGACCTTCAGGTAGAAAAAATATGACAGTAAAACGATTACAAGAAAATGCATAAATAGCCATTGTTCACTTACTCATTCGACATGCATAGTGAGTGCCTAGAAGTTTCCAGATTCCCATGGATTCTGGTATTTGGACAGGAAAGGGCTCTGTATCACTCAAGTTTTTGTTTGCAAGCAATAGAAACTGGCTCTGGTTAATTAAGCAGTAAAGGTGTTTGGTCAAAAGTTATTGGAGGAGTTTTGTAATCGTCTGGAACCAATGGGGCCCAGAGAGGGGAAGCTGGGTCTCCCAGGGCAGGGGCACTGGGAAGGGGACACGCCAGAGGAAGGCCTGCCCTGAGCCTGTTCTGGTTTCCCCCTTGCATGGCATCTGCCCAGCTGGCAATGGATACATTTCCTCTGCTCTGTCCTCTTTCTTCTCCCCCAGCTCCTGGTTTCTTCCTCTGCCCTGACTCACTTTCATCCCTGCCTGCTCCCGTTACATAACTGTCCCCTATTATGTAACCCAAGTCACCCCAGGCTCCCGTCCCCTCCTTGCAGCTCCCACTTCAGCCTCGCCTGTCAGGTACAATCCTTCACAGTTGGCTGGGCCAAACCCTCAAGAGGAACGCGAAGAGAGGGAGGAGGGGGAGGGAGGGGGAAGGGGAGAGGGAGAGGCCATTCCTCTTCCCAGCAGGGGCTGGACGAGGCTCCCTGGGAGGAAGGAGCTCTGGAGGGTCCTGTTCTGCACATGAAGCCCTGGCCCATGGCCTGCTGTCAGGGGACACAAACTGGTTTTCTGTGCCTCAACATCCACTTCTGTAAAATGGGGATAGAGATATAGTTAATAATACTGTATTGCATACTTGAAATTTGCTAAAAGAATAGATCTTAAGTGATTTGACCACACCCCCCTAAAAAAAGAAATAACTTTGTAAGGTGATAGAGTGTTAATTTGCTTAATTGTGGTAACATTTCATAATGTATACATATATCAAATCATGTCATATGCCTCAAATACAATTTTTATTTGCCAATTATACCTCAAAAAACCTGGAAAAACATTTTGATAAAGTTAAATATGGATATATTTTACCTCATGGGATTATCACAGGATTGGAAAAATTTATATATATATATATAAAATTTAGAACAGTGCCTGGCACTCCATAAATACTAAAGAACTATTTGCAGGACTTCCCTGGCAGCCCAGTGGTTAAAATTCCATGCTTCCAAGGGAAGGCGTACAAGTTTGATCCCTGGTGGGGAGACTAAGATCCCACATGCCACACAATGCAGCCCAAAAATAAACAAATAATTTTTTTTAAAAAAACAGCTTTAAAAAAATAAATAACTATTTGCTTTCTTTTGGTGAAATGGATTCTAAATGTGTGTCTTGATCGGTGGTTCTCAAACTTTATGTTCTCGGAACCCTTTGACACTCTTAAAATTGATAGAAGACTTCAAAGAGTTTTTGTTTAGGTGGGTTATACCTACCAATATTTACCATATTTTAAATTAAAGCCAAGCAATTTTTTAAAATATTTATTCATTCATCTAAAATTAATAATAATAAACTCATCACCTGTTAATGCAAAATCTTTTTTCCAAAAAAACCCCTCGATTTCCCAAAACAAAAAGCACTAGTGATATTTTACATTTTTGAAAATCTCTGTTATGTCTGACTTAATAGAAGGAAGCTAGCTGTATGCCACATCTGCCAATGCATTCAACCTGTTGCAATATCAAGTGTCTTGAAGATGCTAGAACATTTCACCGTATACTCATGACAGAATGATAGTGAAAAGGACAAATAAGACTTTTGTACTATTATGAAAACAGTTTTGATCTGGCAGAACCCCTGAGAGGTTCCCTGGAACACACTTTGGGAAAAACCTGGTACACTGAGGAGAGGAAGAGGGCAGAGAAAACAGGCATACTTTCATGTCTTCACCCAATTTGTGAAGCCCTACTTGGCACCAACTCCATCCAGGCAATGATGCAAAGCCCTTGACAGGTATCAGCTCAGTTACTGCTCATTTAACTCTGATGGGTGGGGCCTGTTATGATCACCCTCCACTGCACAGATGCAGAAACCAGCCTAGACACTGAGACACTAAGTGACTTTTCCAAGGCTGCTCAGTGATCTTGATATTCAGTGCCCAGTATTTCTGACTCAAGAGCTCCTGCTCTTAAGATCAGAGTTCTAATGTTTCCTCCCACCCAGCTAGGCCGCTTCTGGCCAATGAAATGTAAGGGGAAGTCCACAGCTGAGAGGAGATGGGGAAAGGGGTAGTTCTAGGAATGATTTCCTTCCTGGTTAACAGGAGGCTCATAAGGAGAGTTCTCTTCCCTGAACCCCTCTTTCCTACATTTTGAGAGTATCAGGTGAAGATTTGATGGTGCTGTGGCAACCATCTTGTGACCATGAGGTGCCAACCTGAGGATGGCAGAACAGAAGGCTGGAAAGAGTCTGGGCCCTTGTTGACATTGCTGAGCCATGAGTCAACTGTGAGATCACTCACATCCCAACTTACCGTTTTATGATAACAAGAACCCCTATTGTTTAGGCCATTTTTTGTTCTGTTACTTGAATACTGCCTAACCTACAGCTTTGGGGACATTTGGAGCATGCCCCCATGTTGGCCTCACAGGGAACCACAGGGGCCATGATGAGACTATTCCAAGTAATTTGTGGACCACAGACAAGGACCTGTGGGAGCCAATGCAGGAAAGAAATAGCAAGTGGCTGCTACATGGTGATGGCAGTTGACACCCTGGTTTGTGGACACCTGTGAGGCAACCCGATGAGGACTCTGGAAATAACTGAGGAACACTGTGCAAGAGTGACTGAATCTTCTAACACATAATGGGAGGCATAAGTTACACTGAGGCAAGAAAGAGTGTGATGATCGATTAGTGATGTCTGTCACAGGCACAAACCCATAGAGTGGTAGCAATGATATGTCCCACAATTGCTTACTCCTGGCTGCTCACTCCAAAAATGCATCCAGAGATGACAATAGCCTGAAGTGTCCCTCACTCCCACTCTGGAGGGAAAGTCAAGTTCTGGAGCCTCTGGGGAAGCTGAGCCTCCAAGCAATGGCTCCCAGAGCTCCATTAATTGGAGGCACTCCCACATGCCTTGGACTAACAACCTCTCACACTCTAGTGAAACAGTCTGCCTCCTCAGCTGGCCCGGAGCTCCCTGAAGCAGGATCCACTTTGTGTCCATCTGTGAACCACAACGGGATCAGGCACAGAGCCTGGCACTTAGCAGATACCCAAGGATCATGTTAGTGATGCCATCAAGGTCTTATATTCAGGCAGTCGCCTGTCTGAGGCAATTAGAGGGGTACTGAAATTATCCTATCAGATGCTTGAATCCCCATGATTCAAATTCACTTCTCCATGGAGTTAAGTTGATGTTTCCAGAAATTTCACCTGTGAGGTAGTGCAGTGAATGGGAAGAGCATGAGTAGCTAGGTTCACATCCTGCCTCTGCTCACTTACCAGCCATGAGACTTCAGACAAGTCATTCAACCTTTCCAAGACTCAATTTTGTCACAGCAAGATACCGATATCTACCTCAGAAGGTTCCATGGGTAGGACAAGATGATCCACAGAAATGGACTTGGCAATTCCAGGGTCCTGAGCAGCACCTTCATTTGGAAGATGATCTATTTGGCAGAGAAAAGAGGTTTGGATACAGAATAGACATACTTCAAAGGCGGAATCAAGGCTGGAATTTAATTATTCGCTTAGTCAACAAATATCTGTTGAACTGGGCACGGGATACAAGGATGAACAACAGACATGGTTCCTGTTTTCATTGAGCTTACAGCCTCTAGTCATATGAGTAAATAAAACTGAAAGTTCAGTTCCATAGTCATACCAATCACATATAAATTGTTCAATAGCCACAGATCGCTGGTGACTACCATACTGGACAGTGCAGATAGAGAAGACTTCCATCATTGTGGAAAGTTCTTATTGGGACAGCACTGAGATACGGTCTAGCAGGGAGACAGACACTAAAAAATGAGCCACACAAACACCTAATTACACATCGTGACATTTGTCAGTAGAAAAGCCGCAGGCAGTGCTCTCATCATTTTTCAGTTGAGAAGTAGAGCCAGGGAAGCCATTAGCTTGAAGTGGACCGAGTATTTGAGAGCTGACATAGCTCCTGGCACCTCCTAGAGCTGTTCCCTCCAGGGCTGGAAACCGGGAGAACACTCCGGGGACATGAGGCTTGTCTATGATGATATCTGACCTTGCAGCAAATGACACTAGTTTAGCCACTGGTTGAGAGGAAGTGCCTGGGTTGAATCCTAGCTCTGCCAACTGTATGACTGTGGTGGGTAATTAAGCCCCCTGGGTCTCAATGTCTCCATCTGTAACATGGATGAACAACAGTATCTGGCATAGAGGGTTGCTGGGAGGATTAAATACTTTGAAGAATATAAAGCCCTTAGAAGATCTCCTGGCCCACAGTGAGTACTACATAAGTTATCATGATGATGGTGATGGGTCCTTGGGACCTTGAACTTTGGGGGGGGAGGCGGGGGGAGATGCACCTGCTACTCAATAGCTTCCTTCATTTTCACCCTTTGCTTCCCAAAGTATCATCGCTCAAAGCTAAACTGATCATCACAGTCAGGGTCCCTCTGTAAAATAAGCCGGGAAAGGGAATATAACCATGATTGTAATATTAACCAAACTCACACTAACAGTTTTCCATGCCAGGCTCTGTGTGAAGCCCTTTACAGGTATTGTGTTGTTTTTTGTTTATTTGTTTGGCCACACCTTGCGGCTTGTGGGATTTTAGTTCCCTGACCAGGGATCGAACCCGGGCCCTTGGCAGTAAGAGCGCAGGGTCCTAACCACTGGACCATCAGGGAATTCTCTGTATTATGTGTTTAATCTTTACAATAACCCCAATAGGCATGTACTACTACAATTATCTCCATTTTGCGTATGAGGAAATTGAGGCTTAGAAAGTTGAATTTGCCCACGTTTACAGAGGGAAAGAAAAGGATCTTGGCGTCAGTTCCACTATATACCAGCAGGTGACAGTGCCCATCTATTTTCCAGTTCCCCAGTCTCGCGGGAACACTGAGGAGGGGTCGTACCGCAAACATTTAAAGATTGCCTACTGAGTGCCAGGCACTGTTCTAGGCGCTGAGGATACGTCTGCCGATGAAACCGGGATAGTTTTCTGTTTTCGTGCTTCTTCTCCTCCATTTTTCCTTAAAATTAACATAAAATATTTGGAGAGATGCGTGCCCAAAGGATACGTGGCCTGCCCGGGAGAAAACCGTCTTGGCTGCGGGGAGAGGATACTTGGGAGGCTGGAGGTTGGCGGGAAGGGGTGAGAATATCTGAAAGGTCCGGAGACCGCAAAGATCAGAGCCTAGAAATATGCCCAGAAGGGAGTGCTACTCCGCAACCCATCTTCCCGCCTCCCCACCCCCCTTCCCCCACGCAGAGAAGTGGGAAACAGGGGTCATCTCCCTGTCCTGTCTTGTAGGGCCGGGATGGGGTGGGAGGGTCTTACCCACACCACAAGTGGGGGGGGGGGTCCTCAAAATTCTGGGGGCTTTTTTCGGGGGAGGGGGCGACCTGGAGAAGCCGGTCAGAAGCTGGAGCGCAGCCCCCAGGCCCGGTCGAGGCAATGCCGACATCGGACAGCCGGGTGGACTACGTCGAGCCAGACTTCAAGCGGGTCCCGCGGCTGCCCCGTGGGCGCGCATCCCGCCTGTGC
>NW_020173198.1:8250885-8251472 GCF_003031525.2 Neophocaena asiaeorientalis asiaeorientalis
CCCGCCTGTGCCCTGGGCGTCTGCGGAGCGCCAAGCCGGTGGCCCCGGGCCTCCGAATGTGTGACCGGGAAGGTCGTGGACGTGTGTGTATGTGGATGATGTGTGGGGGGACGGTGATGGGATACTGCGTGTGGAGCCACGTGAAGGGTTTACCGTGTGGACCTATGAGTATGTTTGGAGTGGCCAAGGATGCGGGTGTTGGGCTCAGGGTGCGTAAAGGGACAAGGACACTTGGGGGGGGGGGGTAATTGGAGTGTACCCAGGCGGGAAGGGGCTGCCTAGTTGATATTGGGGCGTTGGTGATTTTGGAACGCTCGCGGCGGAATCCTCTCTGCGCCCTGGATCGGATGCTGGTATATTGTGGGGAAGTTAATGTTTAGGAACCCATGGTTTAGAAAGCCCCTCAATGTGTGTGTTTCTGAAAGTGGATCAACCTGGGGATGTGTCCGGCGCGTCCGGACTGCTTATGGACGCACTGTAGATGTGCGGGTGGTGTTCGTTAACTGGGGACACTGGAGAGGGCTCGTCTCAGCGCCGCAGGCCAGGAGCAAGGAGATTGCGCGGGGCTGCTTTCGGAACACTCAGCC
>NW_020173198.1:8251559-8332848 GCF_003031525.2 Neophocaena asiaeorientalis asiaeorientalis
GGGAGGACCACAGGCAAAGGGCAGCTGGGACTGTAAGGGAGTCCAGGCGTGTCCGAGTGACTCCTGTGAGGGCAGCCACGGGCAGGGCTGCGTGGCAAGCCCGTGGGGCCTGAGCACAGACAGGGCAGACGGAGCCGGGGGCACAGGGGCCGAGTTGGGGGGTGAGCTGCCGCACCTGCCATAGGGGCAGGGGGCCGAGCTCGCAGCCGGCCGTGGCTGCGCACTGCGGGAAAGGAGGGGACACGACGGGCGAGAAGAGCTGAGCTCTGGGGCTGCGGGAAGAAATGAGGGGCGAATGCATACAATGGCGGGATGTTAGCGTTGCTGTTGCGGCCAAGCTAGAGGTGAGGATCAGCCCTGTGCTGCGTCCCCCCCCCAACTTGGGGGACACGGGCTTCCAGCGCCAAGCACCCCGGGATCCCTACCGCCTGCACCCTCCTCGGCCTGGGGGAGTTGGCCAACCAGCCAGGGAGGGGGCGTACCGAGCTTACCACCGAGGACGGCCCCAGCGCAGCCCGCGGGTTTCCTACCCGGCTCTGTCACTCCCAGGCCTAGCCAACACCCCACCACACGCACACACCCACCCAACATGTCCCCAGTTCGCTAAGGGGCGGCTCCTTGGAGCGCGGACAAAGGCCCCTGGAGTGTGGCGGGCAGCCGCGTCCCCGCCTGGGGCCCCGGGCCACGCGCCACATTGGCTGCCCAACTGCGCCAGCATGGGGTGGGGGGCACCTGAGCAGAGCCCCGGAGGAACTGGGAAATCCTCGCAAAGACAAGAGAAGTGGGGGAGGGACTTGGCACAAAAGCTTTAGAACTTCAGCCGAGGAACCTTGATTCAGAAGTTTCCCCACGGGCGGGGGCTCTCTGGAGGATTTCAGACTTTGAGTTAAAACTGCATGCAAATAGGATGTAAATAGAATGCAAATGGTCGGTTGGGAGCACTTCACTGGGCCAGTTTTGTACCTAGACTGCGGAGTGAACAGTTTCCTATCTGTTCCCTGCTCTGTCTGAAAAGGGGTCAGCTGAGTTGGGGAGGGAAAAGATGGAAGTGGGAAGGAGTCGCCATTTGGGGCCCAGGCAGCAAGAAAAGCAGTTTTGTTAGAAAGAGAAGCTCAAAATCTTTATTGGTTAATGTGTTATTTCAATAAATATGCCAGCTACGGAAGTGGCAGATAAGCCCCTGCTCTCAGGGCACTGGGGAGGTGGGTGAACACTAAATAAGTAAATAAATAGTAAGTAGCTAGAACTTCTGATTGGGATAAGGGTTGCCAGGAAAAGAAAGCAGAGTGCTGTAAAATAAAGTGACAAGAGTATGTACACATAAGGGAGGACTGTGCTGGGGAGTGACATGTTAGTGGAGCCCCGCTGTGGGGGAGGGGGCACTGACAGACGCAGGGGGAAGACTGAACCAGGCAGAGGGCACCGCAAGTGCAAAGGCTTGGAGGTGGGAATGAGTGCAGAGAAAATGAACAAAGGCCATTGTGGCTGGAGCTCATAGGCAGATGTGGAGAGCGGGGTTGGAAAGGGGATGGCAGGGACCAGACAGACCACGATCTTTTGGGCCATGGAAAGGAGTTTAGGTTTTATTCTCCTTGGACTGGTGAACCCTTGCAGGATTTGGAGTGGAAAGCCACGAGATCTGATTTTTAAACGCTCCCCTGACCTTTACAAGGAGACGAAAAGCGGCTTCCTTTTCATTCTGCCTCTGAGGGTGGCAAGGCGCCGGGAGCCTCCGAAGGGGACCTGTGGGGACTGCTTTGAGCCTGGCTGGTCCTGTAAGCCTACGCCAGGGGTACGTCAGGTTTTAAAACCCACTTCCCACTTTTAGGCAGTTTTTGCCCCCCCTAAGTGGCCCCCACCCAGAGCCCAACGCCCCATAAGCACTTCCATGCAGAGCTTCCTGGGGGTTCTGAGTTAGTCACATTTTCTTCTCAGAATTACAGCCTCAGAGGAACCATCCACCCTGGAATGGGCAGCCAAGGATGCAATTTGCATTTAAATGATTGCTTTTATTTACAGGGTTGGAGCTGCTTTGCATATTCATGGCTCACGGAGCCTGTGTTCTGGCAACCCTGTTTACTAACCTGTGAGGGTTATTAAATCCAAGGGCCCCCAGATAGGCTGGTGGTCTGGGTGGCCTTGGGAACTGAAGATTATGAGATGGTGTAACTTGCAAAAGACATCAAAGGGTTAGATTGCAAGTCTGGGAAATAGTTTAATGTCAGGAAACCTTGTAACAGTTTCATCCCTCTGGAGCAGGAAATGCACCAGCGGCTATAATGGGAGTGGGCAGGGACAGAGTGTGATGCTGGGGTGTGTGAGGGGACTGACTCTGCAGCCTTATCCTGGGCTTCTGTCCAACAGAGGGAGTCCAACAAGGGGTGCAGTGGCCTTGAGGTCAGCAGTTGGGAGAAGTGGGTTCTAGTTCCGGCTCGGCCCATCAATTCCAGGAAGCCTCTGGCCAAGTTGCATTACCTCTTTGTATTCCCAACAGGACAATGGGAATCGTAATTGTAATAAGCCAGGAGCCAATGCTCCCTGTCTGCGGTGCTGAGTACTTTCTAAGTACGTTTCACATCAGCCTTGTGAAAGTGGCACTATCATTATCCTTGTTTTACAGAAGAAGAGACTGAAGGTCAGAGAGGTTAAGTGAGTAATGCCCAATGTCACACAGTTCTGTCTGACTTTCCTCCAACTGAGGTCTTCCACTCTTGAGGAGACTGACGGGAGTGTAAATCCTGTGCCAGGTATTCATCGGGTACTGAATTGTTAGACATGCCCAGGGCTAGGAAAGCCCCTCCAGATCTGTTTAGTTTTTCTTTCCCTTCCGTGCTCCAGCGCCTCCCCCCTTCTTTAGAGAAGGTGGGTTTAAGATTCCTCTGCTGGTAGCCCCCGAGGCGAAGCAGGTCAGAATGGTGTGTTCCAGAGCAGTTTTGTATATCTTGTGTCTCCTTTCATATGGGTAGATGGCAACGTGGGGATGCTAGTTCCCAGGAGAATGGCTGGTGTCCCATTTCTGGGTGTCTGGCTCTGACTCCTCAACAGGGACACCCAGTTTCAGGGCACGCAGGCTGGCCTCAGGTCCTCCAGCACCGGTTCCTCTCTGGAAAACCACCTTCACAGCAAGGCTCCCATTTAGAGCACCTGCTGTGGGGATCAGGAGAGTTTGGGAGTTTCCAAGGTAGACCACCCCCAAAGGGTTCTCCCCTTCACACCACCTCAGGGACCTCTCTGCTTCGTGTGTGACTGGGGAGGCTGGAAACCAGTGGTGGACAAACACCTGGGTGAGCCCCTGTTTCAGCCATGGCAACCACCCCTCCTGGAAAAGCAAAGTCAGAAAAGTTCATAACCTCAGAGCATTCGCCAATCTTTTATTTAACATTTTATATAAGTGCTTACCCCATGCTATCTATTGTCCTAAACTCTAATTATTAATTATTTTAATCCTCACAAGAACCCTGCAAGATGGGTATTATCACCCCCATTTTGCAGATGAAGAAACTGAGACTAGTAAGGTTAAGTCAGCCGCCCATGGTCACAGGGTTCTCGCAAGTGCCAGGGGCAGAACTTGAAACCGGAAGTTTATGCTGCTTGGCCAGGATTGAGCCTGGGAGAAGCAGCCCTGCTTGTGGCCTTCGGGCAGGCAGCGCTGTCCTCGCGCAAGGAATCTTGCCTGCATTCTTTCCAGCCTCTGCAGGCCCCAGCTTGCGAGGAACATGCTGCTCCACCACCTGCCGGTAGCTTCTGGCCCCTCTGCGGGGAGAGAGAGAGAGAGAGTGTGCGCGCGCGCACGCGGGCCTGTGTGCGCGGGCCTGCATGTGCGATGCAGTGTTTTTAAGAGCATCTGAATGAGTCACATTTCTGGGAGCCTGGCTGGCAGCAAAGTAATTAGTATGTGAGCCGAGTCTTGCACATTCATCACTTTATTCATTACTCCTTTTGAGGAGCTGCATGCCTACATCCCACGGGTCTGTTGCCATGTATTCATCCCTTCCCAATCAGCCCTGCCTTGCGGCTGACTCCAAACCTCTAATCTTGTTTTGTGCAGTTTGGGGTTCCTGGAGAGCTGCTCCATTCTCAGCAGCGGGGAGGCCCCAGGTGGCTGAAGGGGCAGGATGGGGCTTACCCGACAGTGGGTGAGATGGAGCGTGAGTGAGCACTGCCCCCTGGGCCTGGGACAGGGATAGTGGGGCGGAAGGTGCCGGGCCATCGTCCAGGCTCCCCCACTGCATATGTTCGTGCTTCTCAAACCTCAGTGCACCGAAGCATCTGAGCACACCTGGACCTTATCGTAGGGCTGTGGAGACACAGGTGGCCAGGCCCACTGCTGAGCGTCTGCATTTCTAACAAGTTCCCGGGCAGCCAGTCTGAAGATCAGACTTTGACTTAAGCCTCTCAGGCCCTCAGTCCCCTCCTCTATAAAATGACAATGAGAGCATCTTCCTGCCAGGTGACATGAGGGTTGGAGACCACGTTTAATCAGTCGATTGATTCAGCAACTGGGCCATGAGCCCTGCCCATGTGCCAGGCACTGGGGAATCGGTGCAGAACAAGACAAACAAGAGCCTGGGTGTGTGGGATCAGACCAAAAGGGTAATAAAATAAAATATTTGAAAACTGTGGCACATGCTATGAAGATAAGGATCGGGAGTATCGGTGTAGAGCATGAAGAGGCAGAGGGAACCTAATTTAGATAGACTGGCCAGCAAGGTCTCACCGTGTGACATTCCCAGAGCCCTGGTCTGTAGTAAGAGCCCAGTAACAACAGTACAATTGTTTGTCTCCTGGCTCCACCACTTTCTAGCTATGTGACCTTGGACAAGCCAACTGGCTTCTCTGTTTTATTTCCTGTAAAATGGAGACAGTAATAGAACTTGCCTCGTGGTGTCATTGTCCAGATGATAAGGTATTAATATATGTGAAGCGCACAGAAGAGGGCCCGGTGCATGGTGAGCACCTATGCGAGCTAACAGTCATTGTCGTGGTCACTATGGCAGTAAGAGAAAACTCTGCAGGGCAGAACCCCCCAGAAATCCTAGATGAGCTGGACTCAGCGTCATTCTGTGAGGTGGTGTGTAGCCTCCCTCCTGTTCATCCTGGACATTGTTCTGTAGAACGATGGCTGTCACCTCATGGGCATCTTTAGCAATGAAAATGACCTACTTGGGACAACTGGACCCTATCGAAGCCTCTGGCTGCCTGGATGTTGGGTAGGGAGGGCTTCCTGGAAGAAGAGGACCACATCATGTGGGACGTATAATAGAACTTCCTTGTTAGCAAGTAACATAAACCCATCTCAAACTGGCTTAATCCAAAAAAGAGAAGTTAATTGGCTGCTGGAACTGCAAAGACCAGGGTATCTGGCTTCAGGCGTAACTGAATCCAGCCTTTCTGTGTATTAGGACTCTGGTCCATCACGTGGCCGTTTCCTGTGAGTCAGCTTTACTCTCAGACAGGTTCTGTCCCTGTGATGGTAAATAAGTCCTCTCCAGCTCCAGGTGTATACCCTTTTAGCTTATTAACCCCGACAACAAGAGAAAACCTCTTTCCAGTTAATTCTAGCAAAAATCCTAAGACTGATTCTCATGGGTCTGGTTGGGGCCAGGTGCCTGTTCATGAACCAGTCAGTGTGGCCAAAGGGTGGGATAAATGCTCTGATTGGCCAGGCTGGGTCGGGTGCTTGCAGCTGGGGCTCAAGGCAGCTCTCCAAAGGAAATTCAGGAGCTCTCTTCAGAAATGAGAGAAACGGAGGCAGGACAACAAAAACAACAGCTGTCCCAGAAGGAGAGGGTTCCAACCTTGGGAATGAAAGCAGAAAGCAAGAGTGTATCTATTTCCCATCTCAGAAAGGAGTCAGAGCTAGAGACCTGGACCCCAGCCGTAAGAACCTGCATAATTTCAGAAGCGTGGTCACCATCTTGATATTTTCTTCATCCACACTGGTTTCCTGTTGTGGCTGGAAGGACAATCAGGAAGGGGGACGAGCTGGTGGAACCCAGTCCCAATTTGTAGGCAGGCCTGGAGAGAGGAGATTCCCCCAAGAGAATGAGGGGAGGCAGCTAAAGAAGCCCAAGTTCTTGCGAGGAAAGGACCTGAGGCCTGAGGCTGAGAGGCCTGGCTGGTTTCCTGGCTTCACCCTCGTCAACTCTGTTCTCCGGTGTATAAACCAGGCTTTCTCAACCTCAGCACTGCTGACACGTGGGGCCGGATCCTCCTTTGTGTTGAGAGCCATCTCAGGCATTGGAGGGTGCTTACCCACTGGATGCCAATTGCACCCCGCCCTCCCCAGTTGTGACAACCAAAAATGTCCCTAGACATGCCTCAGTGTCCCTTGGGATCAAAATTGCCGCCCCTGGTTGAGAACCACCGGCCTGCAGGTGGGTGGGAGAGTTGGGGAGAGGGTTGGTGGTCAAGACTCCAGAAGCACATTCCTACCCGTCCTCTCCCAGCCACCCTGGAGGTGAGACTGGCTGATGTGTGGCCTAGAGAGGCCGCCTGGGGTGTGTCTTGTTGTCACTTGCTGAGAAGTCCCCTGGTCACACTTGCCATTGATGAGAGGTCTAGGGGAAATCCACTGCACTGTACCGGGGGCCTGATGGCATTTTGTTCCAGCATACCCGGTTCTTAAACTTGGATTCCCAGTGTGCTCTTGTGAGATGCAGCTCTGGCCAGGACAGTATTTTTTTAAAGGTGGTACGCTGGGATATGCCAGTGGGTATGCAACGTGAGTTCCATCAACAAGTATTTCAATGTGCTGGGTTTTCTTTTGAGTCGATTTCAAGGACTTGGTGAGTCCGTTAAGTAAATAACTTACGGTGGGTTTGTAGACAAGGTGTAAACAGCCGAGGTGGCACTCCAGTGACTGAAGCAGCAGAGCCCCGAATAGTGGCAGGACCACGGGCCTGATCGCCGGTGTCTGGGGTGCTTGTTTCAGGAGCATCTCTTGCCAGATGCCTTCCGTTCCCAGTCTGCCTTCCTTCATCTATAGGCAAAGAAGCTGGTCCATATAGTACCAGGCTCCTTCTCATTCGGCAGCATCAGTAATTTATCCCAGTTGATGGCCTTGCGGCCAAGGCAGGATCAGAGCTGCTCACCGTAACCCATCAAGGAGCAGAGAGAGAGGTGGTCGATACCGCATTTACTTAAGAAAGCCCCAGGGATGTGCTGAGCTGCCCTGGAGGTGGCTGGTTACAGCCTCACTGTGGGTGGAGCTAAGGCCGTAAGTCTGGCTCAAGACGCCTGGAAACATCACTGCAGAGCTGTGCAGGCATGGCTTTCCCAAGGCCAGGCTCCCTCCAAAAGCAAGGAGCTGGTGGCAGTGGGTAGAGGAGAGTCCTGGTGAGAAGTCTCATTCACTCAGTATTTAGGAAGCATCTAGTGTGCTTTTATGCTAGTACTTGACCAGTGGTCCTCATCCTGGTGATTTTCCCCCCAGGGGACACTGGCAGTGTCTAAAAACTTGGGAGGTTGTCACAATTGGGGGAGGGTGTGAGCTTCAGTCACCTAGTGGGTAGAGGCCAGTGATGCTGCTACACATCCTGCAATGCACAGGACAACCCCCCAGACAAGGAAGAATGAGGCCCGAGGCTGAGAAACCCTGGGTTATGCTGATGAACGAGACAGACAGTGTCCCTGTCATCCTGTAGCTAGTGGTGAAGAAAGACAGGAAGGGAGGAGAGGAGGAAGGGACAGGAGAAACAAAGTAAACAGGCAAAAAGATGACAGATGCGATTAGAGCTAAGAAATAGATGAGAGACGCTGGGGGTGGGGATGGGGGTGTGACCTTGGCCAAGGTCTGAGTGGATGACATTAGAGCTGAGACCATTGTGGGGAGGGGCAGTTTTCCATAAAAGCAGGGTGTGGAGGGTAATCTAGGCAGAGGGAGGAGGGGAAGACGAGACAGGGGTTAATAAGCCCATCTCCTGGCGGCTGTGTGGACTCCATGAGGCATGGAGGCATCCCCGGCAGAGGTGGGCTGGCTGGAGTGAGAGGATGGATTCTCAGCAGATATTTGTGGGAGGGGTGGGATGTGCGAGGGGAGAGGGGGGAAAGGGGGGAACCCAGGAAGACCGTTCACACTACATTTGAAACGCTGGGAAGCTTCTAAGAGGGGATGCGTCTAGGAGCTGAGTGGCGTGACCTTGGGCAGGTGTCCCAACCTCCTCAAGACTGTTGTGTCACCGTCACCAGTGTGAGGACTGGATGTGTCGAGTGCCTGGCCGAGGGTGAGTCATCGGTAAATGTCAGCTGTTAGCGCTGAGAGACTGAGACGGGTAGTGCGTGCCCCTCTCCCAGCGAGCGCTCGGCCCATGACCGTCTCTTCAAGTCTCATTTTATTCCCTTATTTTTGAAGAGCTCAGACATGGCCTCAAATTCAAAGAATATGAAAGAGTATCCAGAGAAAGTGAGTCCCCCTCCCATCCTCTCCTCCAGCCACTAGCACTGATGGTTCACGGCTGTTCACTGAGCCCGGGCTAGGGGGTAGATGGGGGCCGAAATCCCCGCCCCTCCTCCAGGCTGTCCTGCCTGGAGAAGGGGGCTGGCGGGTTTGAAGTGAGGTGGGTCTTCTTAAAGAAGTCAGGAGAGTGGGAGTCTTACAATGAATTGGTCTTTTCCCCCCAACTTTTCTGGAACGTTCATGGTGTCAGAGAGAAAGATGAGAACCCACCAGGTGCTTGCTTTCCTCCTGCTCTTCGTGATTGCCTCCGGGGCCTCCGAGAACACCAGCACGTCCCGGGGCTGCGGGCTGGACCTTCTTCCTCAGTACGTGTCCCTGTGCGACCTGGACACCATCTGGGGCATCGTGGTGGAGGCCGTGGCAGGGGCGGGCGCCCTGATCACACTGCTTCTGATTCTCATCCTCCTGGTGCGCCTGCCGTTCATCAAGGACAAGGAGAAGAAGGACCCCGTGGGCCTCCACTTCCTCTTCCTCCTGGGGACCCTGGGCCTCTTCGGCCTGACGTTCGCCTTCATCATCCGGGAGGATGAGACCATCTGCTCCGTCCGCCGGTTCCTCTGGGGCGTCCTCTTCGCGCTCTGCTTCTCCTGCCTGCTGAGCCAGGCGTGGCGCGTGCGGAGGCTGGTCCGCCACGGCAAGAGCCCGTCGGGCTGGCAGCTGGTGGGCGTGGCCCTGTGCCTGATGCTCGTGCAGGTCATCATCGCCATCGAGTGGCTGGTGCTGACCGTGCTGCGCGACGAGAAGCCGGCCTGTGCCTACGAGCCGATGGACTTCACGATGGCCCTCATCTACGACATGGTACTGCTCGTGGCCACCCTGGGGCTGGCCCTCTTCACGCTGTGCGGCAAGTTCAAGAAGTGGAAGCAGAACGGGGTCTGCATCCTGGTCACGGCCTTCCTCTCCGTGCTCGTCTGGGTGGCCTGGATGACCATGTACCTCTTTGGCAACGCGGAGCTGCGGCAGGGAGACGCCTGGGGAGACCCCACCTTGGCCATCACGCTGGTGGCCAGTGGCTGGGTCTTCGTCATCTTCCACGCCATCCCAGAGATCCACTGCACCATCCTGCCCTCCCCGCAGGAGAACACGCCCAACTACTTCGACACGTCGCAGCCGAGGATGCGGGAGACGGCGTTTGAGGAGGACGTGCCGCTGCCGCGGACCTACATGGAGAACAAGGCCTTCTCGATGGATGAACGCAGTGCGGGTAAAGTGGGCACCGCCCCGCTGGGTTAGGCTGTTCTTTGCAAAAGTGCGCTCTCCTTTTTCTCCACCGGGGTTGGGTGGTCCTGGGGATGGTCCTGGCAGATCAGAGCCTACAGACGTTGACCGCTGTGCTGAAACGGGCCCAGAGCTGCATTCTTATTTAGCATCAACCCATTTAATATAAAAAGCCAGGTTTCTGGCCTTTTTCGCAAATATGGATCTGGCAGTGCTGGGCTGCCATTCCCACCTGGCAGCAGTCGTGTGAAGCTGGCTGCAAAGGCTCTGTCTCTTACCCCTCACCGAGTTGTGGTGGCCCTTTAGGTGGGGATCCACTTTCTCTTCACCACACTCCCTGTCCCGGCCGCTATAACATATCAACATTAAGTCCCTGGCTCCCTGGAAGTGTTTACGATTGCAGCCCATGTGCTGGATGGATGCAGGGGATGATGAGGGGCAATGTTCCAGTCCCCCCTCCTTCCTCTGTCTCCAGGAGTGTTATGAATTTGGGCCCTGGAGTCAGACGTCTGGGTTGGGATCCTGCCTCTGTCACTTCCTAGATGTTAAGGCTTTGTGTACCCCAGAGACCTGTTGAGAGGGGTAACATACTGAGGGGCTCCCACGGCACCTGGCTTGTTGGATGGGCATCTTGGTTGGGTTCCCCCGAAAGCAGAGCCTGCGATGTTGTAGGTGGTTTACTTAGGAGGTGGCCCCTGCCAGGGAGAATGAGACTGGGATGGCAGAAACGCCAGAACAAGAGCATCAAAGAGCTGGTTACCACCGCGGGCAGCTGGGGCTCATCCCTGCCAGGGACACGTGTAGAACGAGCCTCAGAACCGATCCTCGGAGGACAGGAGGCTGCGGCATCTGTCCACCAACTCCTATCTCCCACTGTCATGAGCGTCTCCCAGGGCTCCCGTAAATGGGCTGAACAAGTTCCATTAGCCCGCACGGCAGAAAAGAGATTTGGTGGGCACTTCGAGTAGAGGTGGTCTGAGCACCCAGGCTGTGTGCCACCGCTGCGGCAGGATTCCCAAGAGGGAAGGGCTGAGAGGAGGTGGCCCAGGCCCCAGGTGCCCCTGCTGTAGACGCTGGAGAAGTCTCTTACAATTGTTGCTTAAAGCAAGTCGGCTGAGCTCCCAGCACTTGAGATTAATTAAAATGGCTTTTTCTCAGTTACCTAAAAATTTATCAGGAGCTACAGTAATAATTAGCGGCAGCACTAGTAATAATTAATCACCTAGTATAACCATTTATTGAACACTGCCTCCATGCCAGGCACTATTCTAACTTCTTAACCTGCATTATCTCATTAGTTCACCCCTCCACCTGATGAGGTAGGGTCTCTTATTATCCCCATCTTACAGATGAATAAATGGAGGCTGTAAGAGGTTCAGTCTTGCCTGATGACATACAGCTAGGAGGTGGCCCATTCCAGATGGTCATGGTCCCCTTTTCTCTGATGCTCACCCAGGTGCCTGGGCAGTGCCCACTGTCTGGTCATACTACGAAGTCAGCCTTGTTGGGTTGAGTGCCGAGGCCCAGAGCACAGCCACCCACCCCTGCAGGCAGGGGGAAGCACATCAAGCCACCAGGTCCTCCAAGGCCACCCTCAGCCCTCCTCTCCACCAGGATGTGCCCAGCGGCTTCTGAACCCCTGCTCCTGGCCAGACCCACAGGAGAGAATGACAGACCTTCCAGAAAGCCCCAAGCCTGCAAGCCTCTGTTTGTCAATAGATTTGGCAGGGATGAGCCGCAACTCTGGTGGGGCTGGCTCCGTGGATTGCCAGGAGAAGATGAGGGTCAGGATGGGGGTCATCACTCACTGGGAGGCCAGAGGGCCCCTCAGGGCATGTGATGAGCAGAGGCCAGGCACCTGGCCAGTTCCTGGGGTCCTGGTGGAGCCACCTCTTCCTTGGCTTCTCCTGGAATAGGATCCTCTGTATCTGAGACCCGTGGACTCCCCTTGGACCTCAAAGGTAACAGGAACTCTCGAAATGGATGTAAATTTTTATACATCCAATTGGGAATTAGTCTGTTGCTTTGTCAGATTCTCAAAGCCATTCGTAATCCCCAGAAAGTTAAGAACCAGTGTTGTTGAACCCGATAATCTAGTTTACTTGCAGTGAAAGGGGGGTGCTAGAACTACACAAGTAGTAGGGGCTTCAAAAGTAAGGATGGCTAACCTCTACTGGGTGCTTACCATGGACCAGGTACCATTCTGAGCATTTTAGCGGCTAATCTCATTTAATCCCTACAATAACCCAGTGAGGTCCATTTTGCAGACAGAAAACTAAGGCACGGAGAGGCTGAACAACTTGCCCAAGAGGCAGAGCCAGGGTTTGAACCCAGGCGGCCTGACTCCAGAGCCCCACACACTGACCACTCTGCCACAGAATTTCTCTTCTCTTCTTAAAGCACTTTAGTGTCCCTCATCTCACAGATGTGTTAGGACTCTCTGAGAAGACAGGGATTATAGGCCCCATTTTACAGAGCAGGATACTGAGTCCAGGAGTGTCAGGCAACTTGTTCAGGCTCACAGCACAGCTCACAGCAGAGCAGGGAGAGAGAAGGTTGGTTTTCTGAATCCTGTGCATCCTTTCTTGTGAAAATGCATCCAGTACGTCATATCCACGTAAGATCCAGAGATCTAAGGGATTTGGGACCCACGTCAGTACCAGGAGTACCAGTGCTGGCACAGGGCGTGATAGGGTCTCCAGAGGTGCCCCACAGGCCCTTCTGTTTCAAATGCTATGTTCCAAAGCCAAGGAGGTTGTCCCTCATTCCCCTCTTTCTTTTCCAAAACAAAAATAGCTTTATTATTCCTTTCTGATGACAAAAGATCAACAATAATCAGGTAGGAGTTCAGCAAGTGAAAATAATAAAAATTGCTCAGAATCCCATTGCCCAAAGGCAACTACTGCTGACTGTTTGCTCTCATCTTGCCAGACATCTCTTGATGAGTGCGCGCGCACACACACACACACACACACACACACACACACACACACACACACCAATCCTGTAGAGCAGTTCTTAACCTGTCTGCATGTTAGAATCTCTTGGGTGCCTGCCCCTCATTCTGACTGAGTAAGTCGGTTTGGGCTCAGGTATTTTAAGCTCTCCAAGTGCTTCTAAGATGTAACCAGGTTGAAACCACTGGTCTAAGTGGTCTTCTGTTACGTGCTTGCTTAAATCAACAGTATATCACGGAGGGAGGCCTTTCCAGGTCGGCGACAGCAGAGCTACAGTATTCTTTTCACGAGGCAGAGATCACTAGGAGGTACCATAATTTATTTTTCTGATCTTAGCTGGTGAATATTCTGCTTGTTTCTGGCTTTCCGTATAAGTAATGCTGCAATGAACGTTCTTATCCATCCATGTTTGTGCCCTCGATCAATTAACTCCTACACATGTGTCAAAAGAGTCTGCACCTTTCCATCTTGATATATACTGCCAGATGCCATCCCACAGAAAGGCGGACTAATTTAGTCTCCCCTGAACAATTATATGAGCGCCCCATCTCCCCACCCCTTCACCAACCTTGGATGTTTTCAGACTTAACAGCCCAATCCTTCCAAATGTGTGTCTGCCAAAATTCACATGGGCACGAGGCAAAGCCAATTCCCTTGGAAGACTCACAGGGAGAGACTAAATTGTCATCCTGGCTAGGATTGTCTTTGTTCTAGAAACACTACTTTGCTGGCTGGGGAATGCCTGGGCACCCTCCCTTGCCATGGTGAGAACAGCTGTTCTCATCTTTGGTCTGACCTCAGCCAGCTTGTATTTTAGGGAACCAGGCCCCACAAGGGGCCTTACCCGGGAGCTACAGTTGGCCCTGTTTCTCCTGTATTTTATCTAGCCAGCCTTTCAGGCTCTGTACTCTTGAGAGTCCATCCCTGAAGTTGAGATGGGAAGGGCATTCCCCAGGCTGGACTGTGGCTCAGCCACTGCTCCCTTATTTCCTAACCCCCCAGTGAGATCTCAGATATGTAGGACCTCGCCAGCCTGCTGTTTCTTAATGAGTATCAACAAGGCAGGAGGGGGGCTTCCCTGGTGGCGCAGTGGTTAAGAATCTGCCTGCCAACGGGTTCGAGCCCTGGTCCGGGAAGATCCCACATGCCGCGGAGCAACTAAGCCCGTGCGCCACAACTACTGAGCCTGCGCTCTAGAGCCTGTGAGCCACAGCTACTGAAGCCCACGTGCCTAGAGCCCGGGCTCCACAAGAGAAGCCACTGCAATGAGAAACCCGTGCACCGCAACTAGAGGAAGGCCACGTGCAGCAACAAAGACCCAACTCAGCCAAAAAAAAAAATAATAATTAATTAATTAATTAGAAAACAAGGCATGAGGTATGTGATAGAAGATGAAAATACCCTGAAGGATATAGCACTTCAGATCACATGTTGGAAAGCGTTAACAAGGTACATTAAATGTTCACCTTTCAAAGGAGCAAGAAAGAAAAGGGTTCTTTCTTCTGTTAGGGGATTTGGGCTCTCTGATCTCATTAGGCCAAGGGCTATTTAAACTCTGCCCCTTCGCTTCCCAGTGGAAGGCCCTGTGTCAGTCAGCTTTGGGGGCAGGGCGAATCTCGCCTCACTTGCAGAGTCTAAACAGGAGAAGACTGGCATTTAGCCTATGATCTTAAATTCCTGTTGGGACCTCCTTATGGATGAGCCCTACTTGCCTTTCAGAGCTGACCCAGGTCAGAGTGGAGTGTTAGTTGGAAAACTCTGCTCTGAAGCAATTTAAGCAAAACAACACAAAACAACAATGAACTAAGGTACTGGGGGTCAGGCTTCAGAAATGGATAGATCCAGGAAGCTCAAGTGATGACAAGATTTGGTCTCTCTCCAGCTCTTGGCTCTGTTAGAATCCTGGCAGCACACGGCTCTAGGCTTACACAGAGTCCCAGCAGAAAAGAGGAACATTTCCCAGGATGCTTGAGGAACAATCCCAGAATTAGCTCTGACTGGACCTGATTGGCCAGGCCCCAATTATATGCCCACCTCAGGGCCAGGGAAGGAGACAGTTGTAGCCAGTACTCAGGACCTAGAATGTGGGAGGGATGTTTACCAGAGGAGAACAGCAGATAACCACTACACAGAGGGATCCTTGGGCCAAGGCATCCCACAGACGGCCTGTAGAGTCTAGCCTTTGTTTTTTGAAGAGAATGGTTTAGAGCCAGATCCCCCCACCATAGCCGGCAGGGTCTCTGCATTATGAGGAAAGCTGTGCTGTTTGGTTTTCCCTCTCTTTCAAGGAGGTCTTGGCTAGGAATTGGGACTAGTGAGGGTCCATGGACTCTGTCCCCTAGTCTGCTTCTCTACTTCCCAGGAAGGTCATCTTGTCAGCCTGTGCATGGGAGCTGTTGAAGGCTTGGAGATGCTAAAGCAAAGAGTCTGTTTTGGAACATGCATTCCCCACCCTGCCTTGGTTCAGTCTGGGCTGAGCTGCCCCTAATGCAGGGGTCCCCAACCCCCAGGCCGCAGACTGGTAGTGGTCCTTAGCGGTCCGTGGCCTATTAGGGACAGCAGCAGGCGAGCGAGCAAAGCTTCATCTGCCGCTCCCCATCGCTCCCCATCGCTCCCCATCGCGCCCCATCGCTCCCCATCGCTCCCCAACGCTCCCTAACGCTCCTCATTCCCATCACTCCCCATCGCTCCCCATCGCGCCCCATCGCTCCCCATCGCTCCCCATCGCTCGCATTACCATCTGAACCATCCCCCCACCTCCAGCCCCGCTCCGGCCCCTACCCTGCCCCCGGTCCATGGAAAAATTGTCTTCCATGAAACCGGTCCCTAGTGCCAAAAGGTTGGGGACCGCTGCCCTAATGTCACTTAAATTCAGATTGCTTCTAAGTAACTAAATGTGATGGTTAAAAACAAAGTATTTGGGGCCAGAATAGTGTGATGGTCAAGAACACAGATTCTCTCTGCTTGGGTTCAAATGCTGGTTCTTACCAGCTGTGTGACCTTAGGCAAGTTACCTAATCCCTCTGTGCCCGTGTAAAATGGCATCTCACAATTGAGAAAGACTTTTGTTTTGTTTTGATTTTTTTTTATAGTGCTTCTTGTTTCTGTTATTTCTTAATGGACTATTTTTTAGAGCAGTTTTAGGTACAGAAAATTTGAACAGGAAGTACAGGGAATTCCTGCCTGCCCCCTCCCCTGCTTTTCCCTGTTATTAACAACTTTCATTAGTGTTACGTTTGTCGCAGTGGATGAATCAATATTGATACATTATTATTAACTAAAGTCCATAATTAACATCTTAGAGGTCACTCTTTGTACAGTTCTAGGGGTTTGGACAAATGCATGATGTCATGTCTCCACCATTATAGTATCACCCAGAATAGTTCCAATGCCCTAAAAATTCCCTGTGCTCCCCCCAAACCTTTGGCAATCACTAATCTTTTCACTGTCTCTATAGTTTAGCCTTTTCCAGAATACTATAGTTGGAATCATACAGTGAGTTTTTACAGCCTGGCTGCTTTCACTTAGTAATATACATTTCTCGGTTCCACCACGTCTTTTTGTATCATCCTATTTTCTTCACCAAAAAAAGGAAATTTAGATGTCTAAAAGTACCCTGCAAATAAGAAACACCATTTACTCTCCTTTCAGAGGTAGAAAGTGATGACATATTTTGCTATCTTTGCTTCAGATCTCCCTTTTTTTCCTGTCTACAAATGACCCCACTCATGTGTCTGGGCCCCTCTGTCCTCTTCCCCGTCACTTTTCCCTGAAGACGTCCGACTTCTACCATGTACTTGTGGTCCAGGGTCTCAGGGTTGCCCACCTCTGTGTGTATCCAGAAACCGTGTTGCACAGTGTGGTGTTGAACTTGTCAGGGATGGCACTCAGTAGTGAGGAGGTCTTTTGTCAGAAAACTACTTCTGAGGGATACAGGCGCTCCCGCATCACCCATGGCCTGCGGGGGCAGGGGAGGGCCGGGCGAGGCTCCACCCGAGGCTCCACCCGGGGTCCCCTCCCTGAGAGCCGCCTGCGCCCTGGATTCTGCAAACTCCCCAACCCCACTGAGAAGGGTCAGGCTCCAAGAGAGCCAGAGAACAAAGCGCCTTTGTGACTTTTGTTTTGAATCTGGCTTGTGACAAAGGGGAGGGGTGGGGGTGTGTGTGCCTGGAGCGTGATGTTGATGCAGGGGAAGAAAACAAAATTCAAAATTGTGTCTTCTTTTTTTTTTTTTTGGTGTTGCCTTTCCCTCCCTCCCTCAGCTCTCCGAACAGGATTTCGCAATGGCAGCTTGGGAAACAGACCCAGCGCTCCGTTCAGAAGTAACGTGTATCAGCCAACTGAGATGGCCGTTGTGCTCAACGGGGGGACTGTAAGTATCAGGAGGTGATGTTTGGCAGGAAGCCTAGGAGTGGTCAGTGTTGGGGGGCAGCTTTGATGGGGACACACCGCTCTGCAGAGGCTGCTTACAGGGCTGCAAAGACAGCGGCTCACGTCGACACCCCTTGCGGCTAAGGATGCATGCAATGCTTCCATTTTTCTCCTTTCCTCTCGACCCCCTTTCTCCATGCACGGAACATCCACCTGTACTTAGCTGACCGTTTGTAGATTCGTTTGAAAGAGTCCCTGTTTTTTGGGGCTCTTGCACCCAGTGAATTAATTCTCTGGTTTTCATTATGCAGAAGGTGCCCCCGTCCATGCTGTCCTTCAGAAGTGACTTTTAGGAAAAGCCCAGAGTCACGAAACCCTGGCAGATTTTGCTAGCATCCAACCTAGTTGAGCTCTCTTGTCCCCTGCTCCCTGCCTGCACACCGTGCCCCAGCTGGGTACTGGGTTCCAACTTCTTAAAACATTTCTGAAGAAACTGAAGTGATTATCATTTCCCTCCCGTGAACACAAAAACAGGTTTACTATCTGATGCCAAACAGACCTTCAGCAGAATTGTCACCATTTACATTTTGCCTCCGTGGACTTACATCATTTTCTTTCTCTGGCAATCTAAAAGCTCGCTCTCATTCCCACATTTAATTTCCAAACATAGCTACATGCTTCTTTCAGAAACAGCACATGAGCCAGTTTACACGTGTAAATTGGATTTCCATGCTTTATATCATGTGCCAGTTCCATAACTCCACCTGAACTTTTTTGTTTTTAATGTGAGTCAGGGATGGTCTTTGATCTCTAGAGGGAACTTTGGTTTTCCTGGCCTTCAGATGGTATGGGATGCATCCGTTTGCATTGGCGTGGAATGGGCTCAAAGCAAGCAGGCTCACGGATTGCGTTTGTGAAGACCCCCAGCCATCCATTGGCCTGTTTCTTGTTGGGCACCAAGAAAAGCCTAAGTTTCACGCGTTTGGCCTGCGTGTTTTAATAAATTTAGTTAGAAAACAGCCCCATCAGTCATTCTTATCATTCTGATAAACCTTCTGATCAGTCATTCTTCAGCCCCCCTGGTCTGGTCAAGGCCAGTGTGCATAAAAACACCCTGGATTTAGAAAGTGAGGTGGGGTTCTGGGTAAAGAAACATATTTGTTCAGGTTCATGATTACAGAAAAGGGCAGATGGCCTTCCCCAAAATGGAGCATCGTACAGAACACATAGTGGTTGCTGCTTTTCCTGGGAATTATTCAGCCCAGAAAAGACAAGGTAACTTATCTATGGTACGCTGTTAACAAACTGGTTTCTGACGTTGACGTTGCAAAGCACGGAGTTCTTAGTGTGTTATTCCTGTTTCCAGATCCCAACTGCTCCGCCAAGTTACGCTGGAAGACACCTCTGGTGAAAGACTTTAAGTTCCAGAGAATAAGAATCTCTCTTACCGATTTTATTCCCTGGCTGTGTCTTTCTTGAGGGAGAAATCAGTAACAGTAGCTGAACAAGGCCGCCTCGCAGCCAGGAGATTTGGAAATCCTAGACAAGGGGATTTTGTGTAAATGTGAACACTGCTGAACTGAAAAGCTAACACCGACTGCCCTCCCCTCCCCTGCCACACACACACACACACACACACACACACACACACACACACACACACACACACACACACACACACCCCTAATACCAAACCAACCTCAAACCCTGCAAACTAAAGCAAAGCTAATTGCAGTAGGATTAGGCTCACTCGAACGTGTGGCTGAGAAGACTGTTTCATCCTCTGGGTGTAGAACAGAACCAAGTTCACAGCCAGTGGGCCGGGCTGATGTTGGTTGAACATGGAGATCCCACACCATCGCCCCTCCCCAGCAAGTGCTGGACCTCAGGCAGCCTCTTGGAGATGACCATTTCACTGAGGAGGATGAACTGTGGCTTTCCCACAGGACTGCCTCTTGGTTTTCACATTTCAGGGGGGTCAGGAGCAGTTAAGGAGATCGTGAGTGTGATTCCGAGGCGAGGCCCAGCCGAATCATGGGGAGAGCTTTAAAAGCAGTGGTGGAGGGAGCCTGCCACGTGCCAAAGAAGAAAAGGCTGTCTGGGAGTTGAAGGGACCATCAGGCTTAGAAAGCGGCAGCCAGCCACTGTTCCTTCTCTGGGCCTCTTGCTCTGCCGTTGATGGCAGGAAGCAAGCATGCCTCCTTCTGCGGGGCAGTTTCTGGCTGGGCCAGCCGTCTCTCCCCTGATCACCTCTCCCTCTTCCCTCCTCATGAGTGTTCCTCCAGCCCTTCCCCAGTTCTATCCCCACGTCCATTTCAAAAGCTCAGAGAGTGCACTAGCTTGGCCAGAGGCCAATGCCACAGCAGATTTCCCATGATGCTGTCACCTGGCAGGGGTGCCCCAGGGTGGAGAGGTAACGCCTGCTGCCTAGCAAGCAGTGAGTTCTTGGGTCTTCTCTGCGGATGTAGTGAAAGGTCCAGGGTGGGGTGAAGCACGTGGGGGTTTCTTGCTGCTTTGGGAGGGTATGGGGGACATTTTTGTCTTGGTTTTCTGCAAGTTCCATGAAAATGGTTCTCTTCAAAGCCCATTGTTTCTGTCATGATTTCCGTCTGTCCTCAGCAAGTCATTCCTTTATTTGGCATTTCCAACATCTCGGCCATTAAAAGCCCCATGTTCTCTGCACTGTTTGGCCAGTATAATCGCTAGCAATGATTCAAAGCAAAGAGTTTTAACCTGACGGCGTGGAATGTAAAAATGAGGGCGGGTCCTTTTGCATATACTCTAATCACTGTATTGCTTTTTTCTATAAAACCAACCCATAAGCCTTTAACCTTTAAAGAAAATGAAAAAGGTTAGTGTTTGGGGGGAAACCGACCTCTTCATAAGCCGTTATGTCTGAGCTGAGTATGTTTTAATAAACCTTCTGATTTTTCTCGAGGCCCTAGTCTGCTGTGTCCCATCCTCTCCCTCCCCTGCCCGCATCCTTGTAGAGCACCGGGGTAGCGAGGCCAATCTGGCCACCCCTGTGTAGCCCTCCTTCAGATTAGCGCATTTCCGTGGGTTGCCAGCATGGGGAAGAGGGAGCATGGCGCCAGAATGCCACCCCTACCTGACCTTCGGGAAGCGCCCGCCCGCCCCACCCCCGGAGCACGTGCTTGCTTCTAGGGAGAGAATCCCATCCCAGCCCTCTGTGCCAGGAGGGTCACTGGGTGGACTGGAACTTGGAGTATGGGGGCGGGGGGTGGACGGAGAGAAGCTAGGACCCAGGGTGGAGGCAGATGCATGCAGACCCAGAATTCTGAAAGTCACAGAAATCTCTGAACACCTCGGTCCCATCTGGTGAAAAACGGCCGCGTTACATGTTCTCGTGCCGGGAAACGGTCGCTCACTCGCACTCCCTGGAGTCCTTCAGAGCTCTTTGATCCCATCAGTGACTCAGGCTGCAAGAGCTCCCCTTGCAGAGGGGAGAGCAGACACGGCCACAACCTCTCTAAGTTCTTGGCGGTCCAGGCGTGTCAGGTGGCGCAGCATAGATGGCTACGAGCGGAAAGGAACGTTTCACCACCGTAGAAATGGAACCGGCTTTGAGCCACAGGAAACCTCACTTAATGAGACCTTTTTCTTTCCTTTTCTTTTTAAATCTCTGATAGTTTTTGCACTTCTGGGTTTTATTTTGGCTTTGAGGTCAAGAGTGGGCTGAATGCTCTCCCAGTGAGGGTGGAGACAGGGAGTGAGGGGAGAGGGCAGAGAACTGTTCTTACAATGGCTTCACCTGAAGGGTGCGAAGAGACATCTTTGCCAAGAGACTGTGGCAGCCAGCTGCCCCCATGGAGTGAAGTTTAAATACAAAATTAAATGGCACCGCTGTTTAAGGTCTGTTTATGTAAACAAGACATTGGGGGAAGATGACCTGGAAGGAGAGCCTGTGTGATCAAAACACCTAATTGTAAGCACAAATCTTTCCAGGTCCAGTTATCAAACTCACCTTGGGACTATAAGAGCCACTCTTTCCCCTCTAATAGAAAACGGTCATTCTGTGCTGGATTTCCCCTGGAGATGGAGTGGAGGGAGGGAGGCAATCGGCCCCAACAATTGACAAACTGGGAAGTTCTGTGTGTCTCAAGGGTTGCAGATTTGGTTGTTGAAAGCGGGGGAGTCACTGTTTTAGCACAGATTCTGTCAGGGCCCACAGAACGTGGGCAAAGTGGGAGGGGTCTTCCTGGTTAGGTAAGGCTGAGTTGAACCCCGAACCGAAAGGGAGCATTGTGGCTTTTATAATCCAATGATGCAATGATTATACCAGCTTACAAGGAGTTCTCAGCAGGTGCTTTTTATTCATTGATAAAGAGCTAAGGCTCATTTTTGATAGATAATATATATTTATTAAATGTATTAATGTGTGTTTTATAATGTACCTTTATCCTCCCCTGGCTGACTGTTGCATACTTTAAAAAAATCGTGAAAGAAATTTCAGGACAATCAATGTGTACCATAAACGACTGTATATCAATATTACAAATTTAAAAGATTGTAAAGCATGGGCAAATAGGTTTTATTTTCAAAATGCTGTTCTTAACACAAAAAATAAAGGCTTTACTATTTACTTAAGACGTGTGGTAGCTTGTCAAAACAACCCAATACAACTACTTGGCTTTCAGATCTGCCTGGCGGCTAAGTCCGTGGCATTTTGAATGGGAGAATCCCGGTTAGCAGCAAACTGCAGGACAATTGAGGGTAATAAGTCCGTTTACCCATAAAATGAGGCATTTCTAGAATGCTTTGGGGCCTAGACAACAAAAATTCTTTATCTTTATTGTTGTCTGGGTTTAAGTGTCTTATCTTGATGCAGTCAAAGTTAAGGGTCAGTCTCCTTGGGAAATGATCACAGGCAATAATGACTTTTTTATGAAAAGAGTACTCACCGGATAAACTTAAAACCCACTGCAGAGGTTTGGGACTTTATTTTAAATATGGATCTTTGCAAAGGTGGCCAAAACCGGGAAACTGGTAACTAGAGAAAACTTCAACATCTCTTGGAATCAGAGTTCATTGTACATTTTAGCAGTGGTTGGTATAGAAGAATATTCCTGAAGCACTGAGGAAATATACGGATGAAAGAATAAAATTGGGGGATAATGCAGAAAGTTAAAACTAGTACTTTCTTATGATAAACTATTTGGAGTAAAACATGTTTGCAACGAAAGGTTCTTATCCGAATGCACCAAATCTAGCTGTTCAAGAAAGCACAATAGAGGAAGCATAACTTGAACATTTTCAAGTGGAGTAACTGGAGCAAAGAGGGGAAAGGTATCGACAGCTGTTAAGGTTGTGGAGTCTTAGCTGCAGCCTCTTCTTCATCCTCCATTTTGCATTTTACTGCAAAGAAATGAAAGAGAAAGTCAGGGTCAATTTACAAGCCTAGACAGACTTGGCTTCTGGAAACTGCAGACTTTGATACACAGAAGTCAGTTGCTTCGAAACCCACTGAGCGACTGCGATGGTTCTGGTCCCGTGGATCTACCGGGGAAGAACACAGGGCCTTTGTCCTCCACCGGCAGCACCTGAAGTTTCAAAGCCACTTCACGTAACGTTCACGGCCATTCTGAGTTCAGTTCAGAAGAAGGTCAAAAGTATGCTTTGCAGGTCGGGGGCACTGAAGGAAGGAAGTTTTACTAAAGATGATGACAGATTCGAGGCTCTTGACTCAACCAAATCTGTCACCACTCACCCTGTTCCCCCCACACCCAAAATTAACAACTCAGGACAGCACTGGGGTCAGTTCGAGGCCAGAAGAGAATCTTTTCTAGTCTTTTACGGTCCGGACAAGAATGTAATCCGGGTGATTTCCTGAGTCGGCCAAAGAGGAAAGTTAGCTGAACGCAGAGCACTGCACTATTTGTAAGGGTAATTGTCCCAATAGATAAAAACCCCTTCCGCCAAATATATGGAAACCCAGTCCCCTGGTGGGTGGGAGATCCATTTGGAAAGACCCTCTCTTTTTAATAAAGCTTCGCTTCTAGTGTCCAAGTTAATGCCTGAAGGGTTATTCAGAGCAAGGCTGCAGGCTCTGGCCATGCTTGAAGAGCAGTGTTCGCGTAGAAGGGGTGTTGGGGGTTGGTACTGGGTAGAGCAGGGGTTTCGGTCGAGCCTGAACTCCCAGCGGCTGAGGGCACACGCTGGCCATGGACCCCATCACATGCAGCACAGTGGACTAAACAGGCTAGCCCAGCAGTCTTCAGGCTGGCGCTACACAAAGACTTCCCAAGGGTTCTTGGTCATGGTTTATTCAAAGACAGTTTCCAAATCTTGGCTTTCTTGCGTGGACTTGCAGTTGCTCATTTCCCTTTCCTACCTCTCCCCATCCTGGCATTACCCAGGGTGTAAAAAATCCCCAGGTGCCAAACAAGGACGCAATTTGAAATGTTGGCATCCCCAGAGTCTCCTTTACTTTCTATACTTAATAACTATCAAATTTTAGAATGTATGTAGTTGGCTTTGTGAACTGGCATTGTATTAATAACTCTAACCAGAAACATATTTTCAATACCAGGAGCCTGTGGTCACAGGAAAATTAATTTTTTTTCAATGTGTACTATTTTTGTTCCATATATATAGAAGCTGTACAGGTAACCACAGTGAAGACTCTGTGTGCCTCTAGGCCTATTGATGATGACAATGCATGAGCGAGGATGGTCCACACCTAGGAGGTGCTCTCCCAGTATCCCGCTGGCCCATGACGTAATCTAGGATACGAATGTTTAGCAACAGGCTGGGGTGGCGGAGTTCTGATTTGTAGCATTTGCCAGTTTCCATGTCTGATTTCAAGCTACCAGCCTGATGACATAAGACAGAGGTAGGGAGGGGCGCACACAACCAGATGGAACAGCTCAGCACAGGGCTGTTCCTGATCCCCACGGGGAGGTGTGCAGGGAAACCCAGGCGCATGATGGTTTTCCACGTGTGGTTGGGGGACCAGCAGTGTTTGCATCACTGGGAACCTATTAGAAATGCACATCCAGGCCCCCCGCCCCAGACCTATAGAATCAAAACTTGGGGGTGGAGCCCAGCCATCAGTATTCTTAACAAGCCCTGCCCCCCGCCCCGGTGATTCTGATGGACACTAGATAAAGTTGAGACCCACTGACTACTGGTTTTTTATGCTGGGTGCGTTTAAGAATTACCTAGGTAGCTTCTGAAACCTGTTGGTACCTGGATCTCGCCCCAGACATTCTGATGTAATTGGTCTGGGGCCCGGGCATCAGTATTTATTCAAAGCTGTGTGTTGCTAAGATTCAGGGTCAAGAATCTTTCTTGCTAAGGGTCAAGAAACCCAAACCTTGGTTGGAGTCCCTTAAGGAAACGTGAATGCAAAGACCCTCAGAGCAGTTCACAGGAGTCTCAAAGTCTCAAAACTTAAGCCATCTGAATGACATTCTCTCTGGCCTACAACTGGCAGACAGACACTTAAGGCTACTGGTAGCGTGGAAGGAAAGAGGAATTGGCTGATGGGAGGAGTTCCCAAGCCTTGGGTTTTCTTTAGTTCCTCAACCCTGCTGGAAGGAAGAATTCACCTGCATGCCTTTCCTTTGTCCAATCCTGTCATGCCTTGAGACCCTCCTCCCCACACCTAGATTTTGACCTTGCCTGGGAAAAAGCCCCTCTCTCTTTTAGATCATTATACAAAAGTCTCGAAGGAGGAGAGTAGAAAGGGATGCTGGGGACACTCCTTCAAGTTGGAGAGTCAAGACACTAACTAGAGTTGATGGACTGGAAGTAAAGGTGTTGTGAAGCCTCCTGATGGAATCACCTGGAACTCTGAACACTCCTGGTGCCCAGCCCCACCCCAGCCAATCAGGTCAGAATCTCTGGAGGTGGGGACTGCCCACCGGTGCAAACACACTGGAAAACTGGCAATATTAAGTGAAACTGAGCATGCACGTACACTCCCCACAATGCAGCGATTCCATTCCTGTATCCAGCCCCTGGAGAAGCCCTTGCACACGTTACTGGCAGACATCGGTGAGGATGTTCATGATAGCAGAAAACTGGAAACAACCCCAAAAATCCATCACCAGCTGACTGCATAAATAAACTGTGGTTTACTGGAACAGTGAGTATACAGCACTGAACCCCAACGAACCACAGCTACCTGTGTCGGCTTACCTTAGCTTACGGTATTGAAGAAAAAGATGCAAGGCACAGAATAATACATACAGTGTGATTCTATGTATAGCAAATCTAAATGTAGAGGGTTGCATATAAAGATGAAGAGTAAATAAAAGCAAGAGAACGATTATCACAAAAGTTAGGGTAAGTGGCTTCATGGTGGGAGGGGGAGCTTTAAAAGTGTTCAGTGTTCCACTTCCTTAACTGGTATGGTGGTTACCTGAGTGTTTGCTTTATAGCTATCTGTGTTTTATGGTTGCTATTATATGTATATTTCATCTCCTCCCAAGAAAAGAGTTGATGGACTGGAAGTAAAGGTGTTGTGAAGAAGAAGAAATAAAGACGGTTGTCTGTAACTTGAAACTACAAAGTCAACTAATTAAGGAACGGGAAAGAGCAATTTAACTCTTTCGGAGGCGGGGGATGGGATTTAAGTGAGCTAATTCTCATCTGTCACATCAGGAAATCAGGAGATAGTGTCTAAACTTTTCCCTAACCCTAACCCTAACCATAACCACCCAGAGAAACAGCTCAGAGCTCAAAGTGACTGCCATAGAAGAGGGTGACCGAGATGATGTTCATTCATCCTCCTGTTTTATCCTATATACCTGTAACCACGGGAACCATGTACAAGGATTACTTTGCTACAAATTAAGAAGCAGATAACATCTCTCCTTAGTGGTTTTCCTCCTCCAGGTCTCGGTGGAACCTTGCACAGGCAGGTTATTCAGTAGAAGGAGGGGGCAAGGGAAGAGGCAGTGGAGGGGAGCAGGCAGTGAGATGAAAGACCCCAGTTTCCACCTTAGTTTAGAGACATCACTGTGGTTGGCTTCCAGCACCAACACACGGCTGCCTCCATGGCCCTACGCTGTCCTTGTACCCCTTGGCGGACTGGTGCAGAGCCAGTTACGGAAGACCTTGAGAGAGAGGAAGATCCCAGAGTGATGCACCAGCCCTCCAGCTTCAGTTAAAAGCAGCGTGACAAGAAAGGTCTTGCATACTAGTGAGACCCGCTTACGCTCTCCTCCTCTCCACTGCCCCCCGCGCTCTCCTGTTCACTCAGTGACAGAGCTGAGAACCCCAGACATGGCTAGAGAAGCTGCCTAAGACATAGGGAGGAAATTCAGGGACCACAGCGTCATCCAGCTACTCATTCAGTGTTGCCCAGATGTGGCCTCGGCACAAAGGACCAGCTGGGGCAAAAATACAGATTCCTGGGCCCTGCCTCAAACCTTGATAATCAGAATCTCGATGAGTGAGTGGGAATCGGCACCCACCACCTCTGCGCTTTGAGTGATCCTTCTGATGTGACAAGTTTGGGAAAGAGCGCTGTATCACTCAGCTATCACTCAGTGCCTGTTTCCTGAGGGCCCACTTCTGAGAGGGGCCCTGCCTCCTGAGGGCCTGGGAGGGGCAAGACCCGCAAAGTGCTCAGCACTGAGTCTGATCCAGAGACACACACACTACATATTAGCTATTACTATTTTCAGGGCACAGTCTTTGACCTCAAGAAGCTCACAGAGGGGGAGGCAGGAAAATTAACAGGGAATTAGAGATGCCTACACACCAAAGAGAGAAGCTGCTTCAGTAAATGTGCCTCCATCACACAGATGGGTCCTGGGGTTACAAAGAGAAGACTGGTTCACACTCTCAAGTCAGCTATATATATTAAAAAAAAGTTTATTTTTCTTGAAAACAAGTGATTCCTATTTTATATTTAGTTCTGAGTGAGATGTTCATAATACATCCTTTAAATGTGACTGCCCTGTAAAAAATAAAATTACATTCATAACTAAGTGGTGGCCCAGCATTTCAACTCTTAAAAAAACTAAATATAGATAAAACGATTGAAAAGAAATGGGTGAATTTTTGTTTTCCCAAATGTCTACCGTCCACGTGCATCGCTATACCATTGGGGAAAACTTTCTAAAAGAATTACCAGAAAATATACCAGACAGAAGATAAACAGACTATCAGGGCATCAACATGTACACGGTCAGGCAGACCGCAGAGGTGGGGAGAGGCAGGGAGGAGGAAACGTCGGGAGCTGGGGAGTCCCAGGGGAGCTGGCCTCCCAGTATCAGCAGACCCACTGTTGGGAGACCCCAGGGGGAGATCCACCCAAGGGTGAAGTTGCCTTAGTAGAGGTGACCACTGAAAAAATATTAATGAAATGTATGCTAGGAATAGTTTCTGATCGGGGAATTGGTAGAAAAGTAATGTTTCCCCCTCAGTTTGCTTGCTCACAGAAGGGTAGACTTTGGTGTCAAGCAGACCCAGTGTTCAAATCCTGGCTCTGCCGTCTGCTAGCTGGGTGACCCCAGCCCCAAACCCATTTCCTCGTTTGAACTAAGTAAAATAATCTTGACCTCACGGAGTCCTTATGAGATCAGGGAGATAATGTACCGAATGTGCCCAGTGCAGGGACTGATACGTTGTAGGTATTCAACAAATGTGACTTCTTTTCCCCTGAGTGGCCTGTAGAAATACAAGCTGAAATGCGGCTAAAGAGTTCACTTAGCATCTTTTAAAACTTATAACGTGTCACTCATCATCTGAAAGTTAGTTATCTTGCAAGCTCAGCTATCAAACATGGCCAAGGATTTGAAAGTAAGCAGAAGAAGCCAGTGTAGATGTTTTGGAATGTGTGCCCCAAACTCTGGTGTTTTAGTTGCAGGAGTGTTTCTGAGACCTCTCTCAGAGCTTGTGTGCCCATCCTTAAAGCGTAATTCGGGCAAGCTGAGCTACCAGATTTCCTCAGAGCAAAACTGAGTTTAGAAATGAATTTGTGTCCCAATGGCTGATAAGCACCTAAAAAGGTATGCATCAAAGAAATTAAAGCCACAGTGAGACAGCCACTGCACACCCACCAGGATGATTACAATGAAAAAGACTCATCAAACTAAGTGTCGGTGAGGATGCAGGACAACTTAATGCTCAGGCATCGCTAGTGGGGATGGGAAACAGTGCCAACACTTTAGCAAATGATTTGGCAGGATCTTGCCAGATTAAGTATTATGTATATACTCTCAGGCCCATCAGTTCCACTCCTGGCTAATCCTCAAATGAAGTGAGTTTACATCCACCAAAAAGCATATACAAGAATGTTCATAAAAACTGGATACAACCCAAGTGTCCATCAATAAGAGATATACACATTGTGATACTATTCACAGGAAAGCATACTACACATCAGTGAAAAAGAGGAAACTACTGCTGCCCTCAACATTTTGGTTGACTCTCCCAGATGTAATAGCCAGCAAAAGAAGCCAGGCACAGAGTCCATACTCTTTCCATTTATGTGAAGTTTGAGAATAAGCAAAACTATTCTGTGGTGACCCTTCTTCATCCTGATCCAGGTGCTGGTTACGTGGTGTGTGCATACAGAGAAGTTCACTGTGCTGTACACTCAGGACTAGGGCACCCTGCTCTCTGTGAGTTTGACCTCAACAAAAAATTAAATTAAATTAAATAAATAAAATAAAACAAAATAAAATAGAAAAATGGGGAGGAAGAGAATAGGCATCAAAATCTGAGGACGTTTTCATTCAGATCCTGGGCAGAGTCTAAGGTGCCTGACAGGCCCTGAGGGCTCCACACCTGAAACAGATTAGTAACCGTATCACACTAGTAAGTAGAAAATCTGCATTTACTGAATGCTAGACATTATGTTCAGGGCTTTACACAAATTTATCATCTCGTTTAATCACCCCAGCCACTCTGGGAGCTAGATGCTATCATTATTCCCATTTACCAACGAGAAAATTAAGGCTCAGAGACACTAAGCAACTTGCCCAAGGTCACAGAGCTAAATAAATGGCCCTGCCAGAACTCTAAGCCTGGTCTGTCTGAGTCCAAAATCCATGGTCTTAACCATCATGTCATACTAATGCAGAGTATGAATTGGGGTCCCTTATCATCACCCAGAATAATCCAACAGAGCTTAAAGTCAGGTTGTATACTTTCCAATTAGGAGGTAGGGGAGCGCACAATATATATTGCCGAGGTTTTTTTTTCTTCTGTTTTTACTGGACTGAATTTTTAAAATAAGATTATTTTTCAATTATAAAAGCTGTTCATAGTCATTATAGAAAATCTGAAGAATATAGAAAAAAATATGAAAAAAAACCTCCACGTCCCCACTGGAAGAATATGTCATGGAAGATTTTCTTTCTAAAAAGAAAGCAGTGTTGACGTGTAGAGGGTAATGTCAATAGTCTGGTATGTTTACCCCCCTTTCTTAACTGTGCCAGATGTTGGGTTGTGTTATTTTGAGGAAAGTTGAGCCAACTTGGAAGCCACAAGGCACTGGGGCAGATGTGACAGTCTTGAACGTGCAGTAATTACTGTTGTTGACTTCTAAACAATGTAAACTCAGGGCGAAGTCTCCTGGAAGGCAGCATTTTAAATGGAAACATTTGGTGCTGGAAGTGACAACAACAGTTATATTAAAACAGAATCTCAACATCAAGTTTTGACCCTGGAAAGGATCTTGATTTCTGGAAAGAGAGACATTTAATAAAAGCCATGTTTTTCACAGATGAGGGAAACTGAGGCTCCAACAGGGGAAGAAATGGGGCCATTGGAGCACAGCTTAGTTGCTCAGGGCACACCTTCTGGAGCCAGGCGACTTGGCTTTTACCATCATTTACCAACTGGGTGACCTGAGCAAGTCTCTTAACCTCTTTGAAGCCTCAGCTCCCTCACCCATAAAATGGGGACAGTAGGACCTTCCTCTCAGGAGACTGCGAGTGTGAAATGAGACGGTACCCATTGCCTGGCACATGGTAGATGCTCAATAAAATTATTTCTTAATTATATAGGCAATGCAGTGGCTGTAGAAAAGCTGGAAGATATGCTTTTTTAAAACAAATATTTAAACAAATTTTCTTTAAATTATGTAAGTGAGCTTACATCATACTCATATGTGTTTATACATCTATTAGTATTTTCTTTTTACATCTGAATTTACAAGGGTAGCTCCATTTCACAGTTAGCATCAAGATTGGAGATTTAGCACAGCAGCTTAAATAGCCACCATCTAGTAGGCTGTCCTTCTAAATTCTGCGTCTTCAAAAGCCTAGGGAGTCAGGGGTGTGAATGAACACAGAAGAACCCTGTCAGCCGTGTCTTATGACTTTTTTATTTACCTCTGCATTCTCAGCTGCTGCTGCCAAGACTGAACCTTTAGAAATATCCCAGGCATTTTGAATGAACTCGGGTTATAAACAGTTCTCATCCAGTTCAGACTGGCAGAAGCCCTGTATATTGAATGCTGCCTTTAAGTGAAATGGAAACAGATCCTCCAGTTCATTTTTATATAGCTCCTCTGTGAGTATAACAAGCTAATAACTAATTGAAAACCTATTTCAATCTGTAACTAGGGACTGGGGCAGTATTCACTCATTATCTTGGTAGTGGGTCCAGAACGCGAGGCAGACAGGGGTCCAGTCAAGAAACCCCGATGACGAAGCCAACTTTATCAAACCTTAAAAGAAGGAGATGGGAAGTAACATTCCAAGAGTTTCAACTACAGAGTTCTTTCTAATGGGAAACCCACTGGTGTACTGAAAAGAAAATTTGAATTTTTCAAGCCCTGACGTTGGTGAGAAACTTACTGACCCCCAAACAAAACTACTTTTTAGAAAGGATCACTCATATCATCTAGTCATTTTTACCCTCTAAATGTCTCCTAAACCCATCCACTTCTGTCCAGTTCCACTGCTACCAGGTCATCCGATCCATCTCCCACCTGCAGCCATGCTCAGCTTTCTATAAGGCCCATCTGATGATGCCACTGCCCTGCTAAAGCCCTTTAAAGGCTCCCTGCTGCCCTCAGGATCAAGCGCAAAGTCCCCCGAGGCCACTGATCCCTCCCAGCTCCCCGGTGCCTCACACCCTGCTCTCATCGCTCAGGCCTTATTTCAGTCCCCCTTCCAGGCTCAGGGTCTTCGCCTCCATCCTTCCCTCATCCAAAAGCCCTCCTTGCCATTCACATCTAGTTAATTTCTAGGGGAACCTATTCAAACCCCCTGCTAAAGTCTCTCGAGGCAGCCTGAACTTCTTCGGAGCACTCGTCACAGTCTGTAATCATGGATTCACGTGATTACTGGAATAGTGTCCGGCTTCCCCACTAGGCTTGAGTTTCGAGTAGAACAACGTGTTGGCTTATGTTCTCCACTGAACCTCCAGCATCTGGCAGGTCCAGTCCTGCGCCCACAGCAGGCGCTCGATCAATCTTGGCTGAACCAATGAATGAAACCCTACTCTAGCTTCCTTTGAAAGCCCCCAGGCCTTTCTCTCTCAGACTCCAGACTGTCAAAAGGACACACATCTTTTCCAGCAATATAAAGGATTCTCCAGGTCAGTGGGGATGCCCAGACTTTAGTATCGGAGAGACAAGTATTTGCATCCAGTCTCTAGTACTTACTACCAGCATGCCCTTGGCCTAGTCGCTAACCCTCTCAAAGCTTGTTCCCTCACCTATAAAACTGGGTTCCTTGCGGATCTTATTGCACAGGGTAATCTTGATATTTAAATACATTAACTGAGATCACATACACAAATCCGCCAGAAGAGCGCCTGGCACACAGCAGATGCAACAGGTGCTTAATAAATGGCGGTCCTCGTCAGGGTTCAAACCGCTGTTTGCCTCGTTTCCTAGGCAAAATATAACAAAAAATAACTTGAGGTCTGACGCCTTCCTTCTTGCCTTCCTTTGCCAGCACCTATCGTGTTTGTTGACTCAAAGACCGAAAATGACGAACGTGCCAGACACAGCCATGCTCTCTTGGAGCTAATATATGTTTGAATTGAAAGATAAGTGTTTTCAATATGCAAACAATATCTTCAAGAGTTACATGAATTGGGTTAAACCCTCCCACAGCCATTGCTGGGAAACGATCCTAAGGCACTGATCTTAGATACAAACAAATATTTAGGAATATGGACGTTTATTTGGTGCATGATATCGAAACACTTCTCTTTGGCTGACGTGAGAAAACATTTAATGGCTACTCATTCTGACCGCGATTCCCAGGCTGATAGGAAAGACATGAACGTCACCTCACCACTTCCTCACAGGTAGACCGCTCCATTTCCGCTGCCTGTTGCAACTTTAATATAGCTAGCAACAATAACAACAACAAGGATGAAAAGAATAATAATCATTATACGTACTATTTATTGAGTTCTTACAATATGTCAGGTGTTGTACAAGGTCATACAGCCCTACGTTGTCTCTAACCTTCAAAACGACTCTCTGAAGGTATTATTATCTCCAATTTTCGGATGAGAACACTGAGGCTCTGAAAGGTAAGTGACTTTTCTGAGATGCAAACGTGGGATTTGACACCTCATTTGCCTGTCCCTATTCTACTGCTCTTCAGGAAATCATCTCAAAGTTTGAATTAAAAGAGTAACGTTTCCAATATGTAAAAATATCTTCAATAGCTGCACAAATGAAATTAAATTCCCTTAGGAATGAAGGCAGCCATGGCAGCAATATTTATAATGGTGAAACTTAGAAAGAAGTGTCCAATAAGAAAAAAATTATGTCGCTAATCATGTAAAATAAGTTTATAATATACGGGGATATGTTTACCATGTAAAGCTAGGTGAAAAACGCAAGGATACATGAAAATAACTGCTATGAAGTATGATCTCTCCAATGTAAACTTAGAGATCCATTTTCAAAAAGATTGCATGAAAGATGACAACTGGAAGTTCAAGGGACCCAGAATAGCCAAAACAGTCTTGAAAAAAGAGAACAAAGTTGGAGGACTCACACTTTCCCATTTAAAAACTTACTAAAAGCAATGGTAATTGAGACTGGGTGGTACTGGCATAAGGATAAATATATAAATCAATGGAACAGACCTGAAAATCCAGAAGTGAACACTTATTTATTAAATTTATGTACTTATTTATTACATTTATGGTCAATTGATTTTCACCAAGGGTGGTGCCAAGACCATTCAATGGGGGAAAGAATAGTCTCTTCAACGTATGCTGCAGGACAACTGGATATCCACAGGCAAAAGAATAAAGGTGGACCCTTAACTTACACCACATACAAAGAGTAACTCAGAATGGGTCAAGGACCTAAATAAAATCCCTAACACCATAAAGCTCTTGAAAGAAAGTGAGTGGAAAAAAGTGGTTTAGACATGGTCCATGGTCCAATAGATCAGACAATGATTTCTTAGATATGACACCAAAAGCACAAGGAACAAATGAAAAAATAAAGTGGACATCAACAAAATTTAAAACTTTCATGCTTCAAAATACACCACTTTCAAGAAAGTTAACAGACAACCCATGCAACTGCAAAACATATCTCTGATTAGAGACGTGTCTAAAATACATTTTTAAAAATCCTTACTACTCAATAAAAGACAGACAATCCAATTTAAAAAGGCAGAGGAGGGCTTCCCTGGTGGCGCAGTGGTTGAGAGTCCGCCTGCCAATGCAAGGGACACGGGTTCGTGCTCCGGTCCGGGAATATCCCACATGCCGCAGAGCGGCTGGGCCCGTGAGCCATGGCCGCTGAGCCTGCGCGTCCGGAGCCTGTGCTCCGCAACGGGAGAGGCCACAACAGTGAGAGGCCCGCGTACCACAAAAAAAAAAAAAAAAAAAAAAAAAAGGCAGAGGATCTGAATAGACATTTCTCCAAAGAAGCTATACAAATGGCCAATAAGCACCTGATAAGATACTCAACATCATTAGGCATTAGGGAAACATAAATCAAACCACACTGAGATACCACTTAACATCCACAAAGATGGCTATAGTCCAACAGACAGATAATAAGTGCTGGTGAGGATGTGTAAGAATTGGAACCCTCATCCACTGCTGGTGGGAATGTAAAATGGCGCAACCACTCTGAAAACAGTGTGGCAGTTCCTCAACCAACTGAACGTAGAGCTACCATATAACCCAGGAATTCCGCTCCTTACTATATATACCCAAGAGAAAGGAAAACATGTGTCCACACAAAATATGGCACATGAATGTTCATAGTGGCATTATTCATAATAGCCAAAATGTGACAACTCAGATGTCCACCAACCGATGAACAGATGCATAGACGTGATACATCCATACAATGGAATATTATCTGGCCATGAGTTGTATCCCCCTCAAATCCATATGTTGAAGCCTTAAATCCGCACATGTGACTGTACTGGAGATGGGGCCTTTAAGGAGGTGATTAAAGTTAAATGAGGTCATAAGAGTAGAGCCCTGATTTGATAGAACGGGTACCCTTATAAGAAGAGGAGGAGATACAAGAACACTCCCTCCACTATGTGGGGACACAGCTAGAAGGCAGCTTCTGCAAACCAGGAGGAGAGCTCTCACCAGACCCAACCATGCTGGCACCTTGATCTTGGAAATCCAGACTCCAGACTGTGGGGGGAAAAAATGTCCGTTGTTTAAGTCACCCAGTCTACGGTATTTTGTTATGGCAGCCGAGTAATACAAGTCATAAAAAGAAATGATGTATTAATATGTGCTACAACATGGATGAAGCTTGAAAACACTGTGCAAAGTGAAGATGCCAGTCACAAAGGCAAATCTATAGAGATTGAAAGTCCATTAGTGGTTGTCTGGGAATGGAAAGAATGGGAGTCTTGCGGGCTTATAGCTAACGGGAGTAGGGTTTCTTCTGGGGGTGATGAAGATGTGCTAAAATTGTAGTAATGGTGGCAAATTCTTGGACTATACTAAAAGTCACTGAATTGTATGATATATGAATTATATCTAAATAAAGATTTTTTTGTGTTTTTTTTCTGCAGTACGCAGGCCTCTCACTGTTGTGGTCTCTCCCGTTGCGGAGCACAGGCTCTGGACACGCAGACCCAGCGGCCATGGCCCACGGGCCCAGCCGCTCCGCGGCATGTGGGATCCTCCCGGACCAGGGCACGAACCCATGTCCCCTGCAACGGCAGGCGGACTCTCAACCACCGCGCCACCAGGGAAGCCCAAAATAAAGTTATTTTTAAAAAAGAAAGATGACAGTTTTATAGCAGTTATCTCTGGATGGTGAGACTTAGAATTATCTACGTGTTTGTTCAATTTTCCACAAAGGGCAAGTATTACTTTTCTAATCAGTTAAGAAGAAAGTTATTTTTAAAAATTCTGTTAAAACAAGTGACAGCAGTATTCTCCTTTCCTACAAAGCTGACAAAGCTCACATCTCCTCAAGAGTCGAATACACACTAATGACAACTCCTCCGGGCCTGGCTTCTCAGTGTTTAATGTTCTCTCATGTACATTATCTCATGTGAGATTCACAACCTCTTTGTGCTGTAAACAAGGCAAATACCTATTTTCTTCCTGAATGTATTTATATCCTGCTTCCTCCCTAAAAGGATTTCAGATAATTTACAAAAAATATACAGTTAATAAAAATAGAAAAAAGAAAACCAAGTCTGAAGAGAAATGGAGAATTTAGATATGCTAACCAAGAAGAGTCAGTAAGTTGCTATAAATGAGGTTTAAATTGAACTCTGAGCTTCCTGGCAGACTAGGCAAAAAGGAGAAGTTAGGGAAGAAGCAAACCATTTCCCCAAGGGGAGCTACATTTTTTCCTGGCACCGTCTGCTGGAAACATTTCTCATATGGGGATTTATTTTTGTAAAAAGATCTAATGGACCATGATCCAGGAATTCTACTCCTAGGTGTACACTCAAGAGATACTCTTAGATATCTACCAGGAATGCTCAAAGCAGTTTTATTCATAATAACTAAAAACTGTAAACAACTCAAATATCCATCAAGAGTAGAGTGATAAACAACTGTAGTATATTCATACAAAGGAATACTATACCACCAGTGGAAAAGAACAAATTACTGATACAACCAAGATGGCTGAATCACATAACATGTGGAGTGAGCAAGCCAGATATAAAAGACTTTTATTTAAATGATGATCAAAAACAGGTAAAACTAGTCGAGGATGATAGAAACCAAAACAGTGATTACCTGGCGGGCAGGGGGTGAGAGGTCAGGAAGATGAGGTAGGCGGGGTGGATTGATTGGGATGGGGCATGGCGGAGCCTTCAGGAATAATGGAATCTTGACCTATCTTGACCTAAAGCTGGTTGGTACATCTCAGATCCTCTGTCCATTTTTAAATGTTTGGGGGTTTTTTTGATGTTGACTTGTATGAGTTCTTTGTATACTTTGGATATTAACCCCTTATCAGATATATCATTTGCAAATATCTTCTCCAATTCAGTAGGCGGCCTTTTCGTTTTGTTGATAGTTTCCTTCTCTGTGCAAAAGCTTTTTAGTTTGATGTGGTCCCATTTGTTTATTTTTGCTTTTATTTCCCTTGCCTGAAGAGACATATCCAAAAAAATCGCTAAGACTGATGTCAAAGAACGTACTGCCTATGTTTTCTTCTAGGAGTTTTATGGTTCCAGGTCTTACATTTAAAAGAATAAAACTGGACTACTTTCTCACACCATATAGAAAAGTAAATTCAAAATGGATTAAAGACTTAAATATAAGAAATGAGATTATTTCATTTTTAAAAATGCATGTGGCAACCCACTAATTGTTTTCACCATCCACAGTGGGAAAAACACTGCTCTAACATGATTCATAAATTGTATGATTTACAATAGTAATTGATCATTATTGAACCCCTACTGTCTGTGAGTATTGGACTAAACGTGTTACATGCACTGTCTCATATGGGTTTCTCTAGGATCCAGTGAGGGGAATACTTTTATAATTTCTATTGTACAGATGAAGAAACTGAAGGTCAGAGAGGTTAAGTAACTGTCTCAAGGTCACACAGCCAGTGAGAATTTATAGGTGAGCATTAGCTCAAGTCTATTTAACTCAAATAACCTTGCCTCTCAGTTGGGCTTTTAGGAGGGTGTTAATTTCATTTTAAAGTTAGAAGATGGAAGATCAGGAAGGTTAAGTGCTTTGCTCAAAGATACACAGCTAGGAAGCTTCCAATTGGGGTTTGAATATAAATCTTGGGAATCCAAGCCCAGTACTCTTGCTGCCGCTATTAGCGGCTCACTTGGACAGCTTCAAAGGTCACTCTGAAACCTCTTAAACGACAAGTCTTCAGATGCCACGAAAAGCAAATGAGGGCAACTCCAAGACACATGGTGAAAGTAGAACACATACAACAGACTCAGTCTCCTCTACCTCCCTCCTGCTCATGGGATAAAATAAAGCACTTTTTAAAAAGTCTTTCTATACACCAAAGTATTATCAGTGACAGCATGGTGGATACCCTCTTTTGATCTCTTGATACTTTTCTGTATTTTGCAAAATGAGAACGTATTACTTTGATAAAGGGACGGTTTTTAAGTTGTTCTAAAAGGAATCAGTCTGTCCTTCTTAACATCTAGCCTCCATAGCTCTATACCTCTAAAATTTTCCACGTCCTGGACTAATGAGAGACAAATCTGAAAATTGGCAAGAGACTTTAGCTGCTCAGATCCTAAATTTAGATCCTCACGGTGAATACCATGCATCAACAGGGTTGGACTGGCACTTATAGAGAGAAGGCGGGACAATTAGATGGGTGGGACCACTGCCCTTTAAACCAGGTTAACAGGCGTAAAGGAACATGTGCTTCACGCTCTCAGCAATTTAATCAGAGGTTGGGTCCTGATGGATTTCGCATGAAACAAAACACCAACAGATTTCTCTGGAGCTTACCTCCATAAATAACATCTGTGCATTGCGGCATCGGAAGTGGGGAAGAGGAAGGACTCCCAAGCTGCCCAGTCTGCTACTTCCTTGCTGGGTGGCCCTGGGTATACTGTTCAGCCTCTCTGTGCCTCAGTTTCTTCATCTATAAAATGGACACCATACAGTACCTACTTCAAAGGGCTGCTGAGAAGACTGAGTTCCTACTAAAGATGTGCTTGGAACATTGCTTGCTTCATAGTAAGCACACAGGAATGTGAACAGTCCTTTTTATTATTTTAGAAAAGATGGATAATATATTTCCTTTTATTTATTTGGTTGGTTGCTTGGAAACAGTTCTGTTTACCTTAGATTGACTTTGTCCATAGGGTGTTTACCAAGCTGGATGATTTGGGAAGGGTATTGTGTAACACAGATTCAGTCATTTAATCAACAAATGTTTCTTGAACATCTACCACATACATGCCGGGCACTGTGCTAGGAGTTGGAATAGAGCGGTGAACGACACAGAAAGGAAAAATCATCCAAGCTGCCACAGGAAGCTTCCATATTCTAGTGCAGTCACACAAACAATAAACAAAATAAATCATTAAAATCCTGGGCAATTCAAAAGAATTAAAAACTTAAATAATTATTAATCGGTGACTAAATACAATTAAATACATCACATAGTCAAAGACAATTTGTTAAGGAACTAACATAGCAATTACAACATAACAGATCTTCTACATGTAGCCACCGGAACAAACAGAGGACACGGGGCACCCAGCCATCCTGGAGCTGGCATTGTCCCAGATCCTCTATTGCAGCCAGGGTTGAAGGGCAATCACACATTTCTTTATTTCTCCAAAGCTGCAAAGAAGAATTGGCACCGACACCAAGTTCTTCATCTGTGCCCATGCATGTTGTAATAAAAGTTTGGAAGCAGTCAGCTCTTTTTTTTTTTTTAAAGATATTATATTCTTATTATGTAACTGCTACACTTCCACTTTTTAAAAAAAATTAATTAATTAATTTATTTTTGGCTGTGTTGGGTCTTCGGTTCTGTGTGAGGGCTTTCTCCAGTTGCAGTGAGCGTGGGTCACTCTTCATCGCGGTGCGCGGGCCTCTCACTGTCGTGGCGTCTCTTGCTGCGGAGCACAGGCTCCAGACGCGCAGGCTCAGTAGCTGTGGCTCACGGGCTTAGTTGCTCCGCGGCATGTGGGATCTTCCCAGACCAGGGCTCGAACCCGTGTTCCCTGCATTGGCAGGCAGATTCTTAACCACTGCGCCACCAGGGAAGCCCAGTCAGTTCTTTTTGAATCACCCTGTAGATAACATGCTAGTTGGGGACAAGCAGGGCAGAGGGATGGGGGTCGGGGGGTCAGGGAGGGCACACTGAGAAGATGACATTAAGCAGAGCCTGATGGAGGTAAGGGAGCGATCCATGAGGTAATTTGGGGTCTGTGCCGTCATTGTTTTTCCTCCTAATTTTTTTTAGTGTGGTAAAATACACATAACATAAAATTTACCATCTTAACCATTTTAAAGTGCACAATTCAGCGGTATTAAGTACGTTCATATTGTGCAACCATCACCACCATCCATCTCTAGAACTCTTTTCATCTCGCAAAACAGAAACTCTGTACCCATTAAACAAGAACTCCCCATTCTCCCCTCCTCCCAGCCCGTGGCAACCACCATATTCTAAGTATCTCATTTTAGTGGAATCAAACAGTATTTGCCTTTTTGTGACTGGCTTATTTCACTCAGCATAATGTCCTCAAGGTGCATCCACATTATGGCATGTGTCAGAACTTCCTTCTTAAGGCTGAATAATAGTCTATTGTATGGACATACCACATATTTCTTATCTATTCATCCACTGATAGACACTTGGGTTACTTCTACCTTTTGGCTACCATGAATAATGCTACCATTAACATATGTATACAAACATCTCGTTGAGTCTCTGCTCTCTTTCTTGTATTTACCCCAAAGTGGGATTGCTGGATCATATGGTAATTCCAATAAAAATGTATTAAGGAACCGCTTTATCTGCATCATTTTACATTCCCACGAACAATGCATAATGGGTCCAATTCTTCCACATCCTCACCAATACTTGTTATTTTCTATTTTTTGATAGTTCCATCTTTATGGATGTGAGGTAGTATGTGCCTTCATTTTTATTTTATGTAACAGATTTATGAAAATATAACTCACATACCATACAATTCACTCATTTAAAGTATGCAATTCAATGGTTTTTAGTATATTCACAGACAGGTGCAACTGTCACCACGATCAATTTTACCACATCTTCGTTATCGCCCAAAGAATCCCCATACCTTTTAGCTATCATCACCATTCCCTCAGCCTCCTGGCCCTAGGCAAGCACTAATCTACTTTCTATCTCTATAGACTTTCCTATTGGGGACATTTCACATAAATGGAATCATACAATATGTGGTCTTTTGTGTCTGTCTTCTTGCACTTGGCAAGCTTTCGAGTTTTTCAGTTTTCAAGGTTCGTCCACGTTCGAGCATGTATCAGTCCTTCATTGCTTTTTAGGTGTGGCCTTCGTTTCTGCATTGAGCTTCTGTTGCACTTCTGAGAGCATGGATTCCAGACCTCTCCCACAGCCTACCCATTCATGGACTGGTGGAAGGGAAGGGTGTGAGAACAGCAAGGCAGTATGGTGTTGTGGAAAGTTGTCAATGTCCTCAGCTCTGCTCTTTAGCAGCTGTTGACCAAAACCAAGTGACCTAACCTCTGAGACAGTTTCCTCCCCTGAAAGATAGGGGTGATAATAGTCTATGCTCATTCCATTTGTTGTGAAGATTAAAGATATAATAATATATTTAAGGTACGTGGTAGGCACTCATGAGGCTTTCATAAGGACCGTGGATCTCTGCAGACACCCAGGTGTGGCAGCTAAGGATAGAGGTAATGCTGTCCTGCAGGCTGCACACCATGGCAGGAGAGATTTCCCATCACCCTTCCTCTGTAAGCTCCATTTTCATTCAGAAAGTCACCCCTGGGTGTGACAGACGCAGGTGTGGTGATAGGAAAGCCCTCAATCTAGGAAAGACGCTTCCCACTCCTCAAATATATGACCAAAGAGAAACTGCCTTTAAACATCCCTACTCTTCCCCCCAAAATTCTCCTAAAGTGCCAAATACCCAGGCTACCCTTCCCTCTTCTCCCCTCCCCAGTTACTCTCTGGCTCTCACTCTCTCACCCCACTCTCTCCAGCAAAGCACAGAATGTTCCCCATCTATTGCTTTTGCCTTCGATCTTGAGACCAAACTCCCAAATCCAACAACCACCACCAACACAAGAGCAATAGTTTTCCAAGGTTTGGATTTGCCCAACAATAGGCCTCTTTGCCCAGGAGGCAGGAGATTCTACAGCAAACACCTATCAGATTTCCTGTTTTATAGATTTCCTGGCTCACTTCTTCCACTTTTCAAAGAAGAGAGCAAGGCCCATCTAGCTGGTAAATTGCAGAGTTGGGCCAGGAACTCAGATCCCCTGAATTTTAATCCAGATGATATTCCATTAGTGAGAAGAACCCTTGCAAAGGAAGATTTTGAATCCAAAGCTGTTACTGGAATCTTGCAGCTAATCCATAGTATCAGGATTTTGCTGATGTGGTTACAACAAATCCACTACTAAGAATAAACACATGTAATCCCTTTCTCTGGCCTCTGGCCTCACACATCCTTGTAAATTTCCCCCAGGGGATTCTAACCTGCATCCAGGAGTGAGAACCACTGCTGCAGGTAAATTACCTGGCGTACATTTTGTTTTTGTTTTTCTTGACAGTTTAAAAAATATTACTAAAATCAGTCACCAGTATTGATCATTCACTTTGTGCCAAGGATCTATTTAATAGGATACCTGGTATTTAATATTATTTAATCCTCACAGGAGCCCTCTGGGATGGGCCCTAACTGTCCCCACATAACAGAGGAGAAAACGGCTTCAAGAGGATGAGTGCCTTGCCCTGACCACTGATGGTAGGAGGCAGGACTTGGTTCATTCAGATCCCAGAGCCCATATTCTTTTTTTTTTTTCTTAATTTTATTATTTATTTATTTTATTTATTTTTGGCTGAACTGGGTCTTTGTTGCTGTGTGCGGGCTTTCTCTAGTTGCAGCGAGCTGGGGCTACTCTTCGTGGCCGTGTGTGGGCTTCTCATTGCGGTGGCTTCTCCTTGCAGAGCACGGGCTCTAGGCACGCGGGCTTCAGTAGTTGTGGCATGCAGGCTCAGTAGTTGTGGCACACGGGCTTAATTGCTCCGCAGCATGTGGGATCTTCCCGGACCAGGGCTCGAACCCGTGTTCCCTGCATTGGCAGGCAGATTCTTAACCACTGCACCACCAGGGAAGCCCCCCATATTCTTAATAACAATGTATATTAGCCATATGTTGAGCATTTACATTACTAATAATAGTTATTTAGTGATCACTTTGTTTTTTCAGCCAGACACTATTCCGGTTCATTTAATCCTTACAAAAACCCTATGGGGTGGTTACTAACATGAGTGTTTCCATTTTATTGCCATGCAAACTGAGTCACAGAGAGATTAAGCAACCACCACAAGGTTATACAGCTGATAAATGGGAAACTTAATCCAATCCGGTGCCGTGAGCCTTCCAGACATTTGTGGATTTACCTAAATCCTACAAAAGCATTCTGCTTTCTATAATGGCAAAGAAGGATGCTAAACAGTCAGATGATGGAATGAAACTAACGGTTGGAAGCATCCATTTACATAATCTTAAATGGGGATTTGAACTTTGGGGGCAGACCAGTTCATAAAGGAAATCGTTTTTTATTTTACTTTTCATTTCGGTAGAATAGTAGGGGATCTTCGAGCATTTCAACAGAAGGCACATCCTAGTTGTGCACTTTTGCAACTTTTAAATGAAAAGATATGTATGGGACTTCCCCGGTGGCGCAGTGGTTAAGAATCTGCCTGCCAATGCAGGGAACACGGGTTCGAGCCCTGGTCCGGGAAGATCCTACATGCCGCATAGCACCTAAGCCCATGCGCCACAACTACTGAGTCTGAGCTCTAGAGCCCGCAAGCCACAACTGCTGAGCCTGCATGCCACAACTACTGAAGCCCGTGCGCCTAGAGCCCGTGCTCTGCAAGGAGAAGCCACCGCAATGAGAAGCCCACACACGGCCACGAAGAGTAGCCCCAGCTCGCTGCAACTAGAGAAAGCCCGCGCACAGCAACAAAGACCCAGTTCAGCCTAAATAAATAAATAAAATAAAGATATGTATGAAAGTTGATGTCATCCTAACATCCCCACCCACTGGTGAGTCTTAAAAATAGAACTGATGAAAGTAATATCAAGGCATGAAGTCACTAGATTTCTTTTAATCAAATTTTTATTTCTTCTGCAGGTTAAAATGGAGAAGGAACTAAAGTTTGGGGAGATATGAGAGAAAAAGTTAAAATGAAAATGACACCTCAGATTTCCAGATAGTATATTTCTTCTTAAAGAGGCATGGTAATATCAAAGCAATGACCTCATTTAGAATTATCCCTGAGGCATAATCATTCTCATTTTAAAAGTAGGGAAAATGAAGCACAAAGATTACATCACCCATCAAAAGTTCCAAAGTGACTTGGTGGCATTAAGTATAAACTGGTGCAATGTTTTTGGATGACAGTATAGTGATCACTTTCTAAACTTAATATATTTATATCCTTTGACCCAGCAATTCCACTTCTAGGAATTTATCCTGTAGGAATACTTTCTATAAGTAAGCAAGAATATACCTACAGAATGTCTGTGGACGCATTATGCGTAATACAAGCCAAATATCCATTCATTGGGATTTGTTTTTAAAAAGTATGATACAGATCCATCAATTCTATGGAACCACAAAAATGAGATAGATCTCTGTATATGTGGCATGAAGAGATGTCAATGATATATTGCCAAGTGAGGAGAAAAGCAAGTTACAGTATACTATATATAATGTGGTTCATGTTTATAAATATATGTGTGTGTATATATACTTATGTATTAATAGGCAGATGAAGAAACTCTATGAGCTGACATACTAAACAGTGGTTGTCTCTGGAAAATGTTACTGAAAATTTGCCCTTATATGATAGATTATGTTTGTTAGTCACAAAGGGTCACACTTAATGCCAGAACCCACCTCCTGAGCCGTCGGCTACGGTGTTCTCTGCACCTGGGTGCCCTCTTTTGGGGCCAACCCCTTCACTGCTCCTCATCTGTAGATGGGCAGGGAGTTTGGAAGGAGGGAGAGAAAAATGTCCTCATCCTTATCCGCTCACCCCTGGCTTCCTGCTCTGATGGAAATGTCTCCCAGAAACATGGCTATAGATCCTGCAGCCTTCGGATTGAGGACCCAGACTCTCCTACCCTCAAACCTCCCTTATTCCAGTGGCCTGTGGTCATTTCGGCTAGTGTGCAGGGCAGGAGGCATGGCCAGACGCTGCCCACTGTCCAGCCTGGGGCTCCTGGTACCCGGATGGGAAGCTTTGCAGGGGGTCAACGAGGCTTACTGGACCCACAGCTTAAGGTAACTGGACACCACGGCAGGAGATGACCAGAGGTTCCCTGGCATCAGGCAGACCTGGGTTCAAATCCCTGGTCTCTGGCCTTCCTGGCTGTGTGACCTGTGTGAGTCAAGTAACCTCCCAGCTCCAGTTTCCTCATCTGTACAATGGAGAGAATATCTTCTCTCTGGGAGAGCAGGTATGAAGGCTACATGGAAACACAGGGCCTGGCACGTGGTACATGCTCGCTAACTCATGGCTACTCCTGAGCTCTGGACAGGCTTCTCTGCTCTAAGAGCTAAGTTCCAGCAGCATCCTAAGGTCACAAGCAGGTGGTATGGCCAAGATAAGGTGCTTATTTTAAGAATATCCTTAAAACCCAATCCTAATAGTTAAGATTTGTCATTACAATCTAAACTTAAAATACTAGATTTAAAATCAATGAAAGAAATTTCTCTGGTTTCTATCCCACCTCTACCCCAGGCTTTTATCTTTTCCCTCCAGAAGCAAATGCCCTTCTAAGAAACTCATTAAGGGAAAGGAAGATTGATGTTCACTACGTTACAGTGTCTTCTTTACGAGAGAAGAATCAGCTCCAGTAATTAGTGCTTCCAAGAAACTTTTTGAAATTTGAAGGCAATAAACAATGTAATGATCCTATTTCCTTCATTGCTATGGCTTCTAGGAAGCTCAGAGCCACATTTCTATTTATTGTAGGAACATTTTTGAGGTTATTATTCACATTGCATAATGTATTAGGGAAGGGCCCAGTATTTCCTGAACAGCCGGACTGTCTTTTTCCTTATGGACACTATGAATTATGCAACAGGCCTTATTTCCCTCTTTACGTTGTCCCTAAGAAATCTCTAGCAAGTATAGGCCTTGGAGTAAGTATTTTGCTTACTGCATTCAATGGCTTTCTATTTTCTCTACTCTTAATTTTTCCTTAATCCAATTACCACATTTACCTAAAAATGTTATATTATATGTGTTTCTGTAAGCAACTACAAACTACTCTTGGACTGAGGTAGGGAACAAACAGGTGAGCAAACAAAAGTAAACAATCTGTCTCCTTTGACAGGTCAGCCTCCCCCACCCTTTTCTTTAAAATATCAAGAAGTGATAAAGTCATTCAAAGAGTATTTACACAAATATACACTATACACACACATTTAAAAATTGCAATCTGATGTTGTGTATATATATATATGTAATCTGATGTAGTATATATAATAAATGTAATCTGATGTTATGGGAACAGTTTCTATGTTTTCTTTCTCCTTACTCACACTAGATTTCCAAATAAAATATGAATAGTCAGTTACAAAGCACATTTGAAAACAATTACCAATTATATGAAGCTAAAAATATGCTATTAATCAAGAAGGGATTTTTGACCACATCTCAAAAATGGCTCTGGCATCTTCTTTTGGATTATATTAGCTGTAATTCTTGTCACACATGTTTTTAAAAATAATTCCTGCAACTGTCCCAATGGATAGAGACTTCAGGATAACTTCACACTGTTTCTGTCCTAGAGGAAAATCCTGTTCAGGACGGCCTCTGGCTCAGTGTAACATGAGACAGGCTATAAATGACCATGGTTCTACCCTGACAGCTGATGCTTCTCTCCCTCAGACCTCCTGTCTGCACCAAGGTTGCTCCAAGAAATGAACTTGGCAAAATTCATTCATACTATAAATACCAGAGCACGATATGGATAAAATGGCATCGACTAAACAATTATATTATGTTTGTTTGCTGGATTTGTACATGGATGAGTTTGCAGTTTTCTTACATGAAGGTGAAACCCATTTTTATTTGCAATCACTCCACTTTTTTTCTTTACCGCAAATCTAAAGGAGAACTACATGTGCTTACTATTAATTTTCAAATTGCTTCATCAGAACTCTTTGGGGTCTAATTACAGTGTCACCTTGGCTGGGGGGGGATTGATTTTTGAAACCGCTACACTACCCAGATTCATAAGGTTTAAAACAGGAAGTAACTCCATACATGAACTTAACAAAATGATTCAGCTTGGTGACCCCTGAAGGGGACAAAAAGTTCTACTTCACTTGATGGGCAGCACGTTGTACCCTGCTCCTGGCAATTCAGCCCTTACCCGAGGGCTTCAGCCAATGCAAACACCAACAGCACGAAACCATAGGTCATAAGAAATTGGACAAGCCGTATGTCATGTTCAGGAGGATTCCTGAGAGGTTTGGGTCTGATGGTAGAATGCAAAAGAGTGTCTTGTCTCTCTGCAACTCTCCTCCCATATGTGTCAGAACACGGGACAGAGAAAGGGCGTGCCTGCGCCCTAGCCCTAGGCCCTCCTCGGCTGTGTGACCTTGGCAAGCCCTCGACCTTCCGGGGCCTAACTTATTCATCTACAAAATGAAACCCAGAGCTGCATCCACCAAATATGTACAGACCGCCTGCTCTATACCAGGCTCTGTGCTAGGTGTGGGGACATCATGATGAATAAGACACACAGTCCCCACATGGAACCCCACGGAACTTAAGAGTCTAGTGGAGGAAATCAATACAAAATTGTTTGAAGCACAGAGATATTTTAATAACGACAATAACCAACATGTATGGGAACTATGTGCCGGGACTTATTCCAAAGATCATCTCTTGCAATCCTTTAACAACTGTATGAGACAGGACTATTATTATTCCCATTTTGCACATGGGAATACTGAGGCTCAATGAAGTTAACTAGATCAGGGTCACACAGATAAAAGTAAAAGGATTCCAAGGGCAACTCTGGCCAACTCCAAAGCCCAGTCCTTTACCAACTGTGCTGTATTGACTTCTTTCCAAACTGACCACAGATCTGGGGATGGTGTTTAGAACTGACGTTTTTCCTGAAGACCATTTCACAGTCTCATCATAAATGGGAAATTTACCCCTGAGTTCACATTGGGGCATTTACTGAAAACCTCATCTTTTTTGGAAAGCACTGTTCCTTCTGGAACCCTCAGAAGGTGGAAAAGCAGCAAGGGACATGGGCAGCAGGTGGCCGAGGTGGGACCTCTTTCACTTTGCCCTCCACTGCTAGCTGGATCACAGAGTTAAATCCAGCCTGTGCTCCCTTATACACAGCAAGCCAAACCAATCAGCGAACCAACAGCAAATCAACTCAAAAAAATAAGTAACAACAGAAATAAATAGGCATGCTGCACTTTTCCTAACCTTTAAACTGATTACAGCCCTGACTGTCTTCCAATTTTAAGTGAAATGAACCGGCAGTTGTACACAGACAAGCCTGCCAAACAGTTACAGCTCAAATTGCTTCTTAACAAGGGACACCAAGACCGCCAATTTGATGAGCTCCTGCTCTGTACCAGGCTCTGTCTGTATGTGGACTCATACAAGCCTCAGAACTCCATCCATTCATTCATTCCCTCATTTATTCATTCAACCAAAATTTATTTGGTGCTCACTTTGTGCCAGCACTGCATGAGGATGAGGCCTTCGTCCACATGGAGCTTACACTTTAGTGAGGAAGGCATGTAACTGCAAAGTCAGCAAATAACGGAAGTACAGTCATGCATCAGTAGGACACTCGGGCCTAGAGGACTCTACATTTTAAAGAGAACACAAACCACTGGGGATCTAGCACCTCCTTAGGGTCGCAACTCTGGCTGACCATTAGAACTGGGGAAACTTTACAGTAACGTGGACGCCCAGGGCCCATCCCCATCAAGTTGGAATTTCTGGAGATGAGGCACTGGTATTTTTTTATCTTGTAATTTTGAATTTACAGAAAAGTTGCAATAGTCATCCAAAGAACTCTCAGATTCGCCATTGTTTATACTTGATCATTTTCTCTCTGTGTGTATACATATATGTGTGCATGTGTTTTATAAATTATATTTTTCTGAATCATTGGGGATTAAGCTGCATATCATATCCCTTGATCCCTAAAACCTTCATCATGCATCTTAAGAATGAAGAGGTTTCTGATATAGCCCAAGAACATTGATCAAAATCAGGAAACTTAATAGTGCTACATACCACTGTCTAATATAAAGCCCATACTCAAAGTTTGTTAACTGTCTCAATAATGTCTTTTATAGCATTTTTCCCCATCCGAGATTCAATCTAAGGTCATGCACGGCATTCAGCTGTCACATCTCTTTGGTCTCCTTTAATCTTTTTGGCTTCCTTGACATTGGCATTTTTGAAGAGTCCAAATCAGTTACTTTGGAGTGTTTCCTCAATTTGGGTGGATCTGATGTTTCCTCATGATTAGATTCAAGTAGTGCATTTTTTACAGGAGTTGTGCATAAGCGTCTGTGATGAGTGTCTTCCTCAGTACCTCATACCGGAAGGCATGTGATGTCAGTTTGTCCCGTTATTGGTGACATTAATCTCCAACACTCGGTTAAGGCGGCTCTGCCAGGTTTCTCTCATGCAAAGTTACTATTTTCCCCCGTGTGTTAAAGGCTCTGCCTTGTGAAGAGATATTTTCAGACTATGAATATCAGGTTCCTCATCAAACGTTCACGCAGCGGTTTAGCATCTATTGATGATTGTTGCCTGAGCCAATTAATTCACTAACATGGTTATAAAATGGTGACTTAAATTTCATTATACTGCTAAATGTATTAGTTGGCATTCTAATGTGGGAGAAAAGCTTCCTCTTCTCTCACATTTATTTGTTTATTTGGTATCCATATGGATATTTGGATTTTTTTTTTTTTTAGTCAATGAGTTCATTACAGTCACTGTTGATTTTCATGCTTAAATTCTGATGTTAATTTTGATGCTTAAATTGTCCCAGATTTGCCCAGTGAGACTCCCTTCAAGCTGGAGCCTGTATTCTTTTCCCATGTTTCCATCAATTTTTTGAGGCTTCTTTATTTTCTGGCAAAAGACATTCTAAGCTCTTCTACTTTCCTTGCCCCAGCCCTGGAATCGACCATTTCTCAAAAAAAACAAAACAAAACAAAAACCCAACCTAATTCCATTTAGAATGAGGGGTACTTAGAAACCAAGATCTGGGCACTAGGAATGCTCATTGCTTCTAGGGTTTTCAGTCAATAGCATTAGTATTTTTAGAAAGCTCCTGAGGTGATTCAAATATGCAGCCAATATTGAGAACTGTTTATGAAGAAGGGGCCTAACCATTACTTAAGCCGATGACTATGGGTAGGAAAGGGGGAGAAGAAACCGTAGGAGATGTGGAGTAGTGAATCAATGCAGTGTGCTTCAAACCATGGGCCAAGACACATTAGTGGGCCATGAAATAAATTTACTGAGTCATGTCCAGCATTAACAAAATTAAAAACTCAAAAGACTAGAAAATACCAAAGGGTATTACATATAAGGTAATTTTTTTATAAAACTTTTGTTTTAGCTAGGTATATGTGAAACCATCTGTACATTCATATGTACTAAATTGTGACATAAAACTATTTCTTACTGGTTCACAGTCCAAAAAGATTGAGAATCTGTCCTAAAGGAGAGTGCTTGCTTTTCTCTCTTCTCTTAGACAAGAGTGGGTGCTTCTACCACCGAAGCCCTAAGACAAGGGTGGGAAGAGCCAAGAGAACAACTCGAAAAGAATGGGGGTGCTTCATCATCTGGTTGGTCATCTCCTTTAAGGGCAGATTTACAGTACACCTTATTCTACTGTGCCTGTTAGAGCAGATTCAGTGTGAACTGGGGACACGCTGGGGTGGGGCAGTGGAGAAGCCTGCGTGTCCACCGCTGGTTTCCTCTGCGTCAAGTGGATGCTGGGAGGTAACCTGAACTATCTTTCCATTGCCCCACCCGAGAGGGCTGGCCACTGGGTAAGGAGACCCCAGGAGCAAAAGGCTGGGAGTGGACTGGCAGAGGTGGGGTCCGGGTGGTGGTAGAAAAGGGAGAGACAGAGCCAGATCCCTACAGGGGGTTCTGCCACGTGTTGTCTCCCCTGAGGAAGAGCTCATGTGAAACACAGGAGTCAGTGAGCCAGCAAGGGGATGCCTGCCCACAAGACATGGGTGGCCACGCAGTCTCAGCCAGAGAAGCGGCAGCAGCCAAGAGAGGGTCACAACAGGAAGTGCAGAGGAGATGCCCCTTGGATCTGCCTCCCTCCCACCCAAACCCACCGAAGGAGTAAGTGGCTCTGAAGAGGAAAGGGTGGACATGTGAAAGATCAGACAATTCCTTCCCCCACTCCCAACCCCACTGAGGCAGGGCAGAGGCGGGTGAGTAAGCATTAAATTGGATCTGAGATTGAGATTTTTAAGTAGACTGGACTTTATGAAATCAGAACATACTTAAAAGACATGAAATCTAACCAATATGCCAAGCAGGAACTGGAAAGAGATTCGAGAGAACAGGGTTGAAGACAGTTTCTGGGCAAAAAAGAAAACTTTTGTTTAGACTCCACCACGCTGAGATGGCTCAATATTTTTCCTTTTCCCTTTAGGCAGGGCAACTTGGGAAGGCCCCTCTGAGGTGGTAATGTCCCCAGGCCTGGAGGGTGAGAAAAAATGGCCATACAGGAGCTGGGAAAGGATGATTTGGCAGGAAAGGAGTAGAAAGTGCAGAGTCCCAGAGGTGAGGAAGGCGTTGGCATATGGCAGAACGAGAGAGACTAGAGGAGCTGCAGCCTAGTGAAGGCGGACAGGGACGGGGAGGGTGGGGAGGTCAGAGCACGGATGGTGAAGAGTGCGATGGCCTGTACGCTGCCGAGGTAGCTATGATCATTTTTTTTCCATTGGTTTTCATAATTGTAAAGTACTGCACTTATTTAAAAGATTCCAACAGTGCAAGATTCCCCCTAGCCCTAATTCCTAAAGGAAACTACCATTAAAGTATTCTTCCAGGCTGTTTAGACATCTCTCTGTTTCCCTGTATATATTTTTAATATGAATGAAAATTTATGGTTCTGCAACTTTTTTCCACTTGTTAATATACCACGAATCTCATTCCATGTTGTTGGTTAAATAAGTGATGCTAAATTCATACCACACAGCCATTAAACGTCATGATGGGGCTTCCCTGGTGGCACAGTGGTTAAGAACCCACCTGCCAATGCAGGGGACACAGGTTCGAGCCCCGGTCCGGGAAGATCCCACATGTCGCAGAGCAACTAAGCCCGTGCGCCACAACTACTGAGCCTGTGCTCTAGAGCCTGCAAGCCACAACTACTACGCCCATGTGCCACAATTACCGAAGCCCGCGCGTCTAGAGCCCATGCACCGCAATGAAGAGCAGCCGCCGCTCGCCACAATCAGAGAAAGCCCGCGCACAGCAACGAAGACCCAATGCAGCCAAAAAAGAAAAGTCATGATGCCACTCTCTAGTGCTGACCGAATGATGTTCTGAGTATGTTTAGTGACAGGGTAGATGATATAACAGAATATACAGATGTACTTGTAACAATGTAAAAACCCATTTTTAATAATATATGAATATATATATTTTTGCATCTTTTTGTACTGAAAAAGTATAGCAGGATGTGCACCAAAATTTTAACAGTGGTGAGATTTCTGATTTTCACCCCCCTTTTGTTTTTTGTTTGTCTAATTTTCCTACCACGAATATGTAGTAACTTAAAGTTTAAAAATAAAGAAGGGAAGCAAATAGGACAAAATTGTGACACTTGTACATGATAAGTGCTGGGTGCTTGTTCTCTTATTCTTAATACTTCAATGTGTGTATGTGTTTAATTTCTCAGAAAAGGGGAGAGGATGGCATAAAACACCGCTTGAGTTCAGACACACAATCAACAGCTTAGAAGAAAAACTACCCATCACATTGATGGGCACTGTGACTCCAAAATGATGAGTTACTCTTGTTGTCTTGCAGCTAAAAAAAGAGACCTGCAGACATGGGATGACACTGAATGTGTCCCTGAGTGACGGGAATGGCCATGTCAATTATATTGTCATTCCAAAGCTGAATCTTAACATGCTGCCACCTCCCCTACCCCCAATGGAGTCCCGCGCAGATATAGGGACCTTATAAAACCTCAGAGGGCTTCCTTCTTGAGCCTGGGGTAAGACTCAGGCTTTTCCTGAATAAACCAAGGGCTGTGAATCAAACAACTCACCTTTCTGCTCTTGCTTGGCCCAGAAAATTTTGACTCGCTGGCGGATGTGCTTGTCCTCACGCAGTTTCTTCTGCCACTTACGCAATTCTTGAATCTCAGGATCACAGCGCACCTGGAAAATTCCCCCAAAGCTTTAGTTCTCTTTCTACATACTTTTACACATTAGTTTGTAACCCTGCAAGGAAAATCCTTTACAAACCACCTGGATGTACTTTTGATTCTAAATGAATCATTGTTCTAAACGAATTATCTATACTCCTAAAGCTTATATAATATTTGAAAGTAAATGAGGTCGGATGAAGGTTTGCTACACTAATGGTAGGCTGAGAGCTTTCTAGATCTGTGCTGTCCAATAGAAATATAATGAAATCACATGTGAAATTTTAAATTTCCTTGCAGTCTCATATTATTTTTTTAAATATTCGTTTATTGACGTATAATTGACATGCAATATTATGTTAGTTTCAGGTGTACAACATAGTGATTTGACATTTAAATACATTATGAAATGATCACCATAATATGCCTAGAAACCATCTGTCGCCATACAAAATTATTACAGTATTACTGACTATACTCTTTATGCTGTATAGTACATCCCCGTGACTAATTTATTTTATAACCGGAAGTTTGTACTTCTTAATCCCCATCACATATTTTGCCCATCCCCCCCCTCACCTCCCCTCTGCAAATGCCAGTTTGTTCTCTGTATCTGTGAGTCTGTTTCTGTTTTGTTTGTTCATTTGTTTTTTTAGATTCCACATATAAGTGAAATCATACCGTATTTGTCTTTTTTGTCTGACTTATTTCACTTAGCCTAATACCCTCTAGATCCTTCCATGTTGTCACAAATGGCAAGATTTCATTCTTTTTTAATGGCTGAGTAATATTGGCATACCTTGGAGATATTTCAGGTTCAGTTCTAAACCACTGCAATAAAGGAAATATTGAAATAAAGCGAGTGGCACAACTTGTTTGGTTTCCCAGTGCCTATAAAAGCTATGTTTACACTATATTGTAGTCTATTAAGTGTGCAACATTATGTCTAAAAATACCAATGTACATCCCTTAATTAAAAAATACAAAACAAAAAAATAATTACAATAATAATGTCAAAAGATCACTGATCACAGATCACCATAACAAATAATAATGAAAAAGTTTGAAATATTGTAAGAATTACCAAAATGTGACACAGAGACAGAAGAGATATATATTCCACATCTTTATTCATTAATCTATTAATGGACACTTCAGCTGCTTCCATATCTTGGCCATTGTAAATAATGCTGCAGTGAACACAGTTCCCCAACCAGGGATGGAACCCCCAGCCCTCGGCAGTGAAAGCGTGGAGCCCTAACCACTGGACTGCCAGGGAATTCCCATATCTTTTTTTTTTTTTTTTATATTTTTTTTTTTTTTTTTTTTTTTTTGTTCGGGGTTTTTTGGGTCCCACAGGGCTAGGACTGCCAGGGAATTCCCATATCTTTTTTTTTTTTTTTTAATATTTATTTATTTTATTTTTGGCTGTGTCAGGGCTTAGTTGCGGCCCACGGGATCTTTCATTGCTGTGCGCGGGCTCTCTAGCTGTGGTGCGCAGGCTCCAGGGCGCATGGGCTCTGTAGTTGTGGTGTGCGGGCTTAGTTGCCCTACAGCACGTGGGTTCTTAGCTTCCCGACCAGGGATCGAAACCGCATCCCCTGCATTGGAAAGTGGATTCTTAACCACTCTACCACCAGGGAAGTCCCTCCCATATCTTTCTGAATTAATGTTTTTGTTTTCTTAGGGTAAATACTCAGAAGTGGAATTGTTGGATTATATGGTAGTTCTATTGCAATCTTGTTCTAAAAAGTGAAAATAAAGTGGCAGGATTATTTTTAAGAGTATATCTTACTTAACCTAAAAGATACAAAATAATATAATTTCAACATGTAATCAGTATAAAATATAATTTATGAGATATTTTACTTTCTGTTTTCTATACCAAGGCTTCAACCTCTGGTATGTATTTTATACTTACAGAGCATCTTAATCTGGACTAGACACATTTTAAGTGCTCAGAAGCCACACAGAGCTGGTGGCTATTGTACAGGACAGCAGAGTTCTGGATTAATCACAGGTAATGCATTAACCACAGTTCCATTTGATTGACTGAGTGCCTACTGTATACTGCGCTTCGTGCTAGACATTGAGAATAAAGAGATAATTAATGGTAATTGTAATAATGATTATTGTTATTATTTTTAAATTACTAATATAACATATTTATTGAACACTCATGTCCCGGGCATTGTTTAAATGTTTTACAAATTTTAACTATCAAAACCAGGCAGAAATGATTATCTCCATTTTACAGATAAGGAAACCGAGTTTAAGTGGCTTGCCGAGTCTTGGAGCTAGGAAATGGTGGATTCAAATGTAGGCAGACTGTTCCAATTTCCCTTGAGGGACTTAAGAGTCTGGTAGGAGAGGACCTTCAAGATGGCGGAGGAGTAAGACGTGGAGATCACCTTCCTCCCCACAAATACATCAAAAATACATCTACATGTGGAACAACTCCTACAGAACACCAACTGAACGCTGGCAGAAGACCTCAGACTTCCCAAAAGGCAAGAAAATCCCCACATACCTGGGTAGGGCAAAAGAAAAAAGAAAAAACAGAGACAAGAATAGAGACGGGACCTGCACCTCTGCGAGGGAGCTGTGAAGGAGGAAAAGTTTCCACACACTAGGAAGCCCCTTCACTGGTGGAGACAGGGGGTTGGGGGAAAGCATCGGAGCCACGGAGGAGAGCGCAGCAACAGGCGTGCAGAGGACAAAGCAGAGAGATTCCCGCACAGAGGATCGGTGCCGACCGGCACTCACCAGCCTGAGAGGCTTGTCTGCTCCCCGGATGGGATGGGCGGGGGCTGGGAGCTGAGGCTCGGGCTTCAGTTGGATCCCAGGGAGAGGACTGGGGTTGGTGAACACAGCCTGAAGGGGGCTAGTGCACCACAGCTAGCCGGGAGGGAGTCCAGGAAAAAGTCTGGACCTGCCTAAGAGGCAAGAGACCATTGTTTCAGGGTGCGTGATGAGAGGGGATTCCTTCCCCATGTGCCCACAGAAGGCAGAGCACTGCCTAAGCGAGCTCCAGAGACGGGCGCAAGCCGTGTCTATCAGCTCAGACCCCATAGATGGGCATGAAATGCTAACGCTGCTGATGATCAGCTCAGACCCCAGAGATGGGCATGAAATGCTAACGCTGCTGCTGCTGCCACCAAGAAGCCCGTGTGCAAGCACAGGTCACTATCCACACCTCCCCCACGCCACCACGTGGGAGCCTGTGCAGCCCGCCACTGCCAGGGTCCCGTGATCCAGGGACAACTTCCCTGGGAGAACACACGGCATGCCTCAGGCTGTTGCAACCTAATGCTAGCTTCTGCCACCACAGGCTCAACCGGCATTCCAATTATTACTACCCTACCCCTCCCTCCCCCTGGCCTGAGAGAGCAAGAGTGCCCTAATCAGCTGCTGCTTTAACCCCGTCTTGTCCGGGCAGGGAACAGATGCCTGAGGGCGACCTACACACAGACAGGGGGCCAAAACCAAAGCTGAACCCCAGGAGATGTGCAAACAAAGACGAGAAAGGGAAATCTCTCCATGCAGTCTCAGGAGCAGATTAAATCCCAACAATCAACTTGATGTACCCTGCATCTATGGAATACCTGAATAGACAACGAACTGTCCCAAAATTGAGGCGGTGGACTTTGGGAGAAATTGTAGACTTGGGTTTGCTGTCTGCGACTGATTTGTTTCCGATTTTTATGTTTATCTTAGTTTAGTTTTTAGCACTTGTTATCACTGGTGGATTTGTTTATTGGTTTGGTTGCTCTCCTCTTTTTAAAAATTATTTTTGTATTTTAATAATTTCTTTTAATTTATTTATCTTGTTTTTTCTTTCTTTTTTTTTCCTCCCTTTTCTTCTGAGCTCTGTGGATGACAGGGTGTTGGTGCTCCAGCCTGGTGTCAGGCCTGAGCCTCTAAGGTGGGAGAGCTGAATTCAGGACATTGGACCACCAGAGACCTCCTGGCCCCATGTAATATCAATTGGCAAGAGCTTCCCAGAGATCTCTATCTCAATGCTAAGACCCAGCTCCACCCAACGGCCAGCAAGCTCCAGTGCTGGATACCCAAACAACTAGCAAGACAGAAACACACCACCACCCATTAGCAGAGAAGCTGCCTAAAACCATACTAAGTTCACAGACACCCCAAAACACACTACCAGATGCGGTCCTGCCCACCAGAAAGACAAGATCCAGCCTCATCCACCAGAACACAGGCACCAGTCCCCTCCACAAGGAAGCCTACACAGGCCACTGAACCAACCTTACCCACTGAGGGCAGACACCAAAAACAATGGGAACTACGAACCTGCAGCCTGTGAAAAAGAGACCCCAAACACAGTAAGTTAAACAAAATGAGAAAACAGAGACACACACAGCAGATGAAGGAGCAAGGTAAAAACCCACCAGATCAAACAAATGAAGAGGAAACAGACAGTCTACCTGAAAAAGAATTCAGAGTAATGATAGTAAAGGTGACCCAAAATCTTGGAAATAGAATGGACAAATACAAGAAAGGTTTAACAAGGACCTAGAAGAACTAAAGAGCAAACAAACAATGATGAAAAACACAATAAATGAAATTTAAAATTCTCTAGAAGGAATCAATAGCAGAATAACTGAGGCAGAAGAACAGATAAGTGACCTGGAAGACAAAAGAGTGGAAATAACTACCACAGAGCAAAGAGAAAAGAATTTAGAGAATTGAGGACAGTCTCAGAGACCTCTGGGACAATATTAAACGCACCAACATTCGAATTATAGGGGTCCCAGAAGAAGAAGAGAAAAAGAAAGGGATTGAGAAAATATTTGAAGAGATTATAGTTGAAAACTTCCCTAATATGGAAAAGGAAATAGTCAATCAAGTCCAGGAAGCACAGAAAGCCCCATACAGGATAACTCCAAGGAGAAACACACCAAGACACATATTAATCAAACTATCAAAAATTAAATACAAAGAAAACATATTAAAAGCTGCAAGGCAAAAGTAACAAATAACATACCCATAAATAACCCATAAGGTTAACAGCTGATCTTTCAGCAGAAACTCTGCAAGCCAGAAGGGAGTGGCAGGCATATTTAAAGTGATGAAAGGGAAAAACCTACAACCAAGATTGCTCTACCCAACGAGGATTTCATTCAGATTCAATGGAGAAATTAGAACCTTTACAAACAAGCAAAAGTTAAGAGAATTCAGCACCACCAAACCAGCTTTACAACAAATACTAAAGGAATGTCTCTAGGCAGGAAACAAGAGAAGAAAAAGACCTACAAAAACAAACCCAAAACAATTAAGAAAATGGTAATAGGAACATACATATCGATAATTACCTTAAATGTAAATGGATTAAATGCTCCAACCAAAAGACGGACGTTCCTTAAAAAACTAAAAACAGAACTACCACATGACCCAGGAATCTCACTACTGAGAGATTTCTTATATACCCTGAGAAAACCATAATTTTAAAAGAGTCATGTACCACAATGTTCATTGCATCACTATTTACAACAGCCAGGACATGGAAGCAACCAAGACCAACACACCATTGTAAAGCAATTATACTCCAATAAAGATGTTAAAAAAATTTTTTTTAATAAAATAAAATTTAAAAAAAGTCTAGTAGGAGACACAGGAGCAAGATCAACAAGGTGTGATAAGAGTAAGGATATCGGCGAGTACAAGAGAACACAGAGGGGGCAGCGGACTCAGCCTGGAGAGGTCAGGAAAGCCTTCACGGAGGAGATGGCCTCTGGGCTGAGTGTGGAAGGATGAAGTGGAGTTGGCCGTGGAGAGGAGGTGAATGGAGTGTCATGGTGTCCTGGGGAGAGACACCAGCCTGCAGAAAGGTGCAGAGGGGTGAGAAAGCAGAGGAGGCACAGAAGGCTCACAGCTGCTCCCACTCTCCCCTTCCCACTTCATCTTACTACTCCCCACATGCTGGCAGAGGCACTCCTCACAGCATGGATTCCAAGACTGGAACTGAGTGACTTTATATATTTTATTGATATATGTATTTTGAAAGATATGTTAAAGTCCCAAAGAATGCTGTGAGAATGCTGTAATAGGGAAGAACAAATCTGACTCCATATTAGATCTGTTCCTTTTACTTTAATCTTTGTGCTCTGTTTCCTGTGCTTAGTTGTGCTGGTTCTGCATCTTTTGTAAAAGGATGTTGCCTATCAGAATTCCCTGGTGGTGCAGTGATTAAGAATCCACTTGCCAATGCAGGGGACACAGGTTTGAGCCCTGGTCTGGGGAGATCCCACATGCCGCGGAGCAACTAAGCCCGTGCGCCACAACTACTGAGCCCACGTGGCACAGCTACTGAAGCCCGCGCGCCACAATGCTGTAATAGGGAAGAACAAAACTGACTCCATATTAGATCTGTTCCTTTTACTTTAATCTTTGTGCTCTGTTTCCTGTGCTTAGTTGTGCTGGTTCTGCATCTTTTGTAAAAGGATGTTGCCTATCAGAATTCCCTGGTGGTGCAGTGATTAAGAATCCACTTGCCAATGCAGGGGACACAGGTTTGAGCCCTGGTCTGGGGAGATCCCACATGCCGCGGAGCAACTAAGCCCGTGCGCCACAACTACTGAGCCCACGTGGCACAGCTACTGAAGCCCGCGCGCCTAGAGCCCGTGATCCACAACAAGAGAAGCCCCTGCTCACTGCAACTAGAGAAAGCCCATGCGCAGCAACAAAGACCCAACACAGCCAAACATAAAATAAATAAAATAAATAAATTTTAAAAAAAGGATGTTGCCTATAGGCTGAAATATACAGGATAACTCATTCTCAAGGCTTTGCCCTTTAAGAGTCCAATCATATATAGAGATAAAAAGTGGGAGAACAGAGAATAACATTTGTCTTATTGGAGGTTTACAGGAACATTGTGACCTGACCTACATGGACGTATGTAAGAACAAAGGATTTCTACACCAAGAAGTTTGCAACAACTAACCACAGCCCTCCCTCACCTTGCCTTTAAAAGTGCTTTGCTGACACCCTTTGAGGAATTCGGGGTTTGGAGGGCACAAGCCACCCGTCTCCTCGCATGGCCCTGCAATAAACCTTTCTCTGCTCCAAACTACGACATTTCAGTTTGTTTGGCTCTGTGCATTGGGTAACAAGACGTTATGAGAAACATGTCCTCATGAAAATGGTTTCCTTGTTTAATGGGCTCTATTGGTTTAAAATGAGGTAGTAGCAGGGACTTCCCTGCTGGTCCAGTGGCTATGACTCTGTGCTCCCAATGCAGGGGCCCCGGGTTCGATCCCTGGTCAGGGAAGTAGGTCCCACATGCATGCCGCAACTAAAGATTCCATATGCTGCAGCTAAAAAGATCCCACGTGCCGCAAAAAAGATCCCGCGCGCCACAACTAAGACCTGACGCAGCCAAATAAATAAATAAATATTTTAAAAAACAAAAAAAATGAGGTAGCAGGTTTATATTCTGGGGGAAGAGTTACCTATACAGGAATTAGTACATGGCACTGGGGCAGGGGAGGGGGTCACCCATTGCACGCCCAGATCAGTGTACCCGTTTCTAGGCAGTGGCCCTCACTGTCTATCCTAGGTGCCTAAAATGGTGACCTGTTTGCCCCTCTCTTCTTGAGGCCACAACTCAGACGGGCTGGGCTGACAGTCAGGATCTGGCATCTCGGGTGCTGGGGAGAGATGCAGGACAAACTGCAGCAGAAATGGAACTCTTGCATACCTGCAGGATTTAGCATTTAAGGAAAATGAGCAAAGGGAGCCTGGGGAGAGGGCAAGTAGGAGAGCACAGGCTTGTCTAAAGGGGCCAACTGCCCCCAGCTCTGCTGATCCAAGTGATGCCTCCAAGCCATGGACCAACCTCCTGATTTTCTGGGACACTGTTGGGTTTTGTGACTTCCTACTCTGATCATTGGGACCCAGGCTTCTTACTGTGATCGGTGCAGTTCTTTGATTTCAACTTTTTAGAGTCACCCACACATCCACCTCCCCAGGACACAAACACAGTCCCTGAAAGAGCTAGACTGAATTGGGTTTCAACATCCACCGCCTCACAGCACCAGAACCCCTGCTATTCCATTTTGGTTCTCCCCCCGTCAATAGAGTCTACCTCTTCCCTCTCTCATAGTAATTTGACTTTGGGGAGCCTGTTTCTCTTCCCTCCCACTGGATTTTCAATAGAGTCACAAGTAACCCCAATTTTTAAAAATTATGGTAAAATGCACATAACATAAAATCTGTCATTTTAACCAATTTAAAGTGTACAATTCAGTAGCATCAGTATATTTACGATGTTGTGCAACCATCACCACTATCTAGTTCCAGAAGATTTTCATCACCTGAGAAGGAATCGCATATGCATTAAGCAGTCACCTGCCATTCTCCTCGCTCCCCAGCCTCTGGCATCCACTACCTGCTTTAGTCTCCATGGTGTCTTCTTAGTGTGTAGATCCACTGTCTCTATGGATTTGCCTATTTTGGATATTTCATGTAAATTAACTCATATAATATGTAGCCTTTTGTGTCTGGAGTCTTTCACTTACCATTTAATATTTTTGAGGTTTATCTACTTTGTAGCATGTTTCAGTACTTCCTGAATGATATTCCATGGCATAGTCATGCCACATTTTGTTTATCTATTCATCAGCTGATGAACATTGGCGTTGTTTCTACTTTTTGGCTATACTTTTTTTGTTGTTTGTTTTGTTTGGTTTTTTTTGCGGTACGTGGGCCTCTCACTGTTGTGGCCTCTCCCGTTGCAGAGCACAGGCTCCGGATGCGCAGGCTCAGCAGCCATGGCTCACGGGCCCAGCCGCTCCGCGGCATGTGGGATCCTCCCGGACCGGGGCACGAACCCCTGTCCCCTGCATCGGCAGGCGGACTCTCAACCACTGCACCACCAGGGAAGCCCCTTGGCTATACTTAATAGAGCTGCTATGAACATTTGTGTGTGAGTTTTTGTTTGAGCACATATTTTCAAATTTTTTTTTTTTGAGTATATACCTAGGAGTGGAATTGCTAGGTCATATGGTAATTTTATGATTAATTTATTGAGAAACCACTAATTGTTTTTCACAGTAGCTGCATCATTTTATATTCTCACCAGCAATGTATGAGGGTTCTTCACATCCTTACCAACACATATTTTCCATTTTTAAAATTATTATTCTCATAGCCATCCTAGTGGGTATAAAATGGTATCTCATTGTGGTTTTGATTTGCATTTCCCTAACGACATCGAGCATCTTTTCATTTGCTTGTTGGCCATTGGTATATCTTCTTTGGAGAAATGTCTATTGAAGTCCTTTGCTCTTGATAAAATTGAGTTGTTTGTCTTTTTATTGTCGAATTGTAAGAATTCAATATATATTCTGGGTACTAGACCCTTATCAGATATACAACTTGCAAAACTTTTCTCCCATTCTGTAAACTGTCTTTTCATTGTGTCCTTTGATGCACAAAGTTTTTAATTTTGATGAAGTCCAATTTATCTATTTTTTCTTTGTTGCTTGTGCTTTGGGTGTCATATCTAAGAAACCATTGCTGAATTCAAGGTCATAAAGATTTAATTCTATGTTTTCTTACACGAGTTGTATAGTTTCAGCTCTTATATTTAGCTCTCTGATCCATTTTGAGCTAATATTTTACACGGTATAAGGTTAGCGTCCAACTTATTTCTTCTGCATGTAGACTGCAGTCTTCCCAGCACCATTTGTTAAAGAGACAATTATTTCCCCCATTGAATAGTCATGGTACCCTTGTCAGAAATCAATTGACCACAGCTGTATGGGATCATTTCTGAACTCTCAATTCCATTCCCACAATGTTGTTTTTTTTTTTAAGTTAAAATTTATTGACCTTCTAAATAAGGTATAGGGATTGTGATTAAAGCTTAGTATATACTTATTAAATCCTAACATATTTAATACTGCTTCCAATTTAGCATAGGAATTACTTCCCAAAATGTTCATCTGGATTGAAAAAGTATTTTTTAAATGTGGCAATGTGGTTTAGATGAGTATACCACATTATAAGTCTACTGGAAATCCAAAGGGATTTGCCTTTGAGGAAGTTGAAACAAAAGAACAAGCAGCAAAATGTCTTCAGATCCAGATCCATCACTAAAATATGGAAATATAGTTGACCCATGAGTAACATGGGTTTCAATTGTGTGTGCCCCCTTGTATGGTTCAGTACTACACAATCCATGGTGGGTTGAATCCATGGATGTGGAATGTCAGATACCAAGGACCAACTGTGGGACTTGAGCTTCCTCCCATTTTGGTATCCGCACAGGTCCTGGAACCAATTCCCCATAGATACTGAGGGATGACTATTTTTTTTTCAGTTTCAAAGCAAGAACGACCACTTAAAAGTGATAGGGAGCCTAGTCATGACAAACTTGCAATCATCAACATCCTTTAACCTTTTACTTTCCTGGATTAGTTTCCCAAGAGTCCTGTTTCTTCCAGAAGGGTTCTCCCATGGGTTTTTATAACTAGGCATCTTGAGAAATTTTGGGATTGGGATGACTCAATCCCTTTCCGTCCAGAAAGTTCCTAGTTTCTTTATGCAGATTGATCCAATGCACCCAAGAGCTCTACTCACCAAGAGGAATTTGGAGAGCTGGCCTTATCACACTCAAGAAAAATAAAGTTCTTCTTATAGCTTCTTCTTCCAGTGCATGGGGTATGGGGTGTCTTCCTTGTTTTAAGAAAACTACTCAAGTGATTTTCTTTTTCCAAAGTATAGAAGACTAGACTGTTTCCAGCTGAAATTATAAATGAAAGCTACTCTTGCTTAAAAAAATAAAATTTGTCTATATATGTATAATTTAAAAAATTATATACACATATAAAGTACTGTATATGTATCTACCTATAAATTATAAAGTTATGCAAACTTCAGAGAATAAAAATAACCCTATATTTATGTCATAGAACATAAGGTAATCCCCCAAATCATTTAAATTACAAACCAATGTTTTTATAATGTTTCCTAAAGTCTCATGTTCATAGGGTTAGTTACCTTCAACGTTTCTGTTATGGGTAGGAAGGTTATCAGCTGTGGTCTGAGCAAGCCCAAATCCTCCTGGGAGGCCAAAACGGGGGTTTGTCCACAACTTTCCCACAAGCTTCTGTTTATTGGGATATAAGCACACAGAAATCCCCACATTTCTGTACTGTGACAGCTGATACCCTTAATGAGAATAAACTCGAAGGATCTTCTGAATCACTAAAGAAAGGCTAGCACTAATTATAATCAGCAAGTTGACTATGTTTTATTATAGTCAAATTCTTTCTTTACCATTGGTTTATTCTTAAAGTTTGGAAGGATACACAAGGAGTGTGGGTTCCTCTAGGGAGGAAGTGAAATTGGTCGCGAGGGGGGCTTTCACTTTTTACTACATATTTTTCTGGATTGAATTGTTTGGGATGTTTACAATGAGCATATATTGTTTCAGGAATACCAGTGTTTAAATTTTAAGTAACAGGCTGCTGAGAGGCAAACAAGAGTTCTTTTACTTAAAAATAATGGATGGATTTTTGCTACAATCCCTTGAATCCCATTACCTAAGTATTCAACAAACAGAGACACCAGTTTCCCCATCATTCTGGAGGCCTGCCGTTGTTCTCAGGGTTCTGCTCATCAAGTTAGGGTGACTTTCCTCCATTTGGCCAGAGACCCTTCCTCTTTTCCTTGATTTCTTTCATTTCAAATCGAGGACTGCTGTTTACCAATGCGAAATATAGAAACCTTGTTAGTTAATGTCTCATTACCAGGAAAGCCTGGAACCCTAGAGAAGGCTTTTGTGAGCCCTGGGGAAAGCATGTCCCCATTGAACTGGGCTAATCCCGGTCATTATTTTTATGATTAGGGAATCAAGTTAAATAGCAGTGGTTGTGTCCATCAGCAAATACCGCAGAGTGCAGCGTGAGGTTTAACACATAAACAATTTCTTTGCAAAACAAAAGCTCCCTTTTGAGTGGCTTTCTACTTTTACTTCTTTAAATTACCACTTGTAGTCCTTCTGCTCTTCCAGGAGAGGCACACTGAGTTTTACATGTTATTGCGTACCTGACTTTGGAGTAAGACCAGGAAGAAGACACCATTATGTGGATGTGAATTTTTTAAAATGCCCATTAAGAGAGCAAACCTTAAGAGTTCCCAACACATGGAAAAAAATGTTTTTTCTATTTCTTTAATTTTTTATCTATATGAGATGATGGATGTTCACTAAACTTATTGTGGTAATTATTTCACAACGTACGCAAGTCAAATCATTATACTGTACACCTTAAACTTATTCAATGCTGTATGTCAACGATATCTCAATAAAACTGGAAGAAAGAAAAGAAAAGAAACAGAAATATAATACCCCCCCCCAATGCCCATGAACCAGTCAAATTCTCCTAATGATATATTACTCCAATGAAAGCCAGTACAGGGTATTATGCTGGTGAAGAAAGCCAATTCTGGATCAGAAAGCCTGAAGCTGAATCTCAGCTCTGCAAATTACAAGCTGAGAAACCTTGAGCAAGTTGCTTAAACTCTCTGAGCCTCCATTTCCTCATCTGCAAAATAGGGATAATGCAAATATTTCCTTCATTGGGTCAGTGTAAAAAAGAGATGAAATATTGTCTGGCACAAAGTAAACGCTCAATGTGTTAGCAATTTCTTAAATCAATTAATAAAGTAATGAGAATAATCTGAATTCAGCTCTGAAGTTGCATCCTACAATTGCTGTTAGGATATGGAGCCAAAAGGCTGAAGAATCAGTGATTCATCAGATTGAAAGTGAGGTCTTCTCCAAGGGTTTGCAAAGTATTGAGTACATAAAGGATTTCATAATTGTATAACTTTAGGCATTGGTTAGCTGGTAGACAAGTAACGTGGCTGTGAGGTGGTGACTGCAGGCAGGGAAGGAGTGAGAGGCTGCCTGGGAGTCATATTACCCTTCGTAGAGCTACACTTCTGAATTCCTATTAGCTCAGTTTTCCTTGCTTCTTGGCAAAGCAGACAAAAACAGGGCTTCCCTGGTGGTGCAGTGGTTGGGAGTCCACCTCCCAATGCAGGGGACACGGGTTTGAGCCCTGGTCTGGGAAGATCCCACATGCCGTGGAGCGGCTGAGCCTGTGTGCCACAACTACTGAGCCTGCACACCACAACTACTGAGCCTGCACACCACAACTACTGAAGCCCATGCGTCTAGAGCCCATGCAGCCAAAAATTTTTAAAAATAAAATGAATAAATAAAATAAATTTATTTAAAAAAAATCAGACAAAAACATGGCAGTAGCTATCCTCTCTGGATGATTCCCTGGAGCTTTTCTAATTGCTTTAGAGGAAGATACTTAATGTATTACATTTGCTACTAAGATGCTGGAAGGTAACACAGTGGGCAACCCTTCAGCAGTGCTCACAAGAGGAAACCTCCAGCTTGGTGTGAGATGCCTCAGAAGGTTATTACTACATGTTTGCCATGACTTGACATACTAGTGATTATACTGAAGCATTTCACACTCTAGAAAGGCAGATTTCAACATAAAGGAAACATAGGTTTGTGAAATCTCTTTCAATTACCTACTGAAATATTCACAGTTCCCAACTCCCTCACAAATTCAATTTTCTCTCTGTGAATATGCTTTGTGATTTCTTCTCAGATATTTGGCAAAACAAAACGAAGTTGGTTTCATTCTGGTGGTTATGAGTGTTCCTTACTGTCTTTAGGAACTAATTATAAAAACCTGCAGAAATCACATATTTCCTGGTGTTGTAGAAATACAGATACTCATCTGCGGTATGACAGTATGCTTCTTAGGAGTTACTTGGGCTTTCGGGGAGAATTAGAAGTGTGTTCTAGAGTAGCGTTTTTATTTTTAAATTTTTTTCTTCCTGTTTTGTTGAGATATAATTGACATACAGCACTGTATAAGTTTAAGGTGTATGATGTGACTTACATACAGCATGAACTGATAATCACAGTAAGTTTAGTGAACATCCATCTCATATAGACAAAAAATTAAAGAAGTAGAAAAAAATGTTTTCCTTGGGATGAGAACTCAGGATTTACTCTCTTAACTTTCATACATAACACACAGCAGTGTTAATTATATCTATCATGTTGTACATTACACCCCTAGTGCTTATTTACCTTATAACTGCAAGTTTGAAACTTTTGACAGCCTTCATCCAATTCCCCCTCCCCCACTCCCACCTCTAGTAACCACAAATCTGATCTTTCCTATGAGTTTGTTTTTGAAGTATAATTGACCTACAACACTATGTTAGTTCCTGTTACACAACATAGTGATTCGATATTTCTATACATTTCAAAATGATCACAATAAGTCTATAGTTACCATCTGTCATCACACAAGGGTATTACATAATTATTGACTATATTCCCCACACTGTACATTTCATACCCCTAACTTATTGACTTTGAAACTGGAAGTTTGTACCTCTTAATCTCCCTCACCTATTTCTCTCCTCCAGCCACCCTCCTCCCCTCTGGCAGCCACCTGTCTTTTCTCTGTATCTATGACTGTTTCTGTTTTATGTTTATTCATGTGTTTTGTATTTTAGACTCCACATATAAGTGAAATCATACAGTATTTGTCTTTCTCTGACTTATTTCACTTAACATAATACCCTCTAGGTCCATCCATGTTGTTGCAAATGGCAAGATTTCATTCTTTTTTATGGCTGAGTAATATTCCAGTGTATACATGTATATACACATCTTCCTCATCCGTTCATCTTTTGATGGGCACTTAGATTGTTTCCATTAAAGAAGCATTTTTTAAATGGTGGGTTGTAGCACATTAGTGGGTAGTAAATTCAATTTAGTGGGTTGTGAATAGCATTTTTACATTATCAGTCTAATCTGATAGAAAATAAGAGTTTTCCTTTATCATTAAGGACCCTCTTTAGAACACTTTAACTCCAGTCTTCCTACTCTCAACTTTCATATGATTGTTGTCTAGAATTTCCATTTCCCCTCAGTTATCCCCCATTGGGGTCTGTGTGTGTGTGTGTGTGTGTATTTTACATGTTACATTGTATATGTATGTTGCACTGTATTATATATATTTGTATATGATAGTCAATGCATATATATATATAATAGTCAATGCCTATTTAGATTCATCAGCTTCCTCATTCACCATTTTTCTTGCATCACACTCCCTCTCCTTCCTTATGGGTTCAATTTCCTTCTAACCAAAGAACTTCATTTAGTAGTCCTTTCAGTAAGCAATGTGTTTGAAAATGTATTTACTCTTGCTCTTGAATGATAATTTCGTGGGGCATATAATTCCAGGTTGAACATTACTTTCCCTTAGGATTAGATGATAATACACTGTTTTCTGGCACATACTACTGCTGATTGGAAGTCTTAGTGTCATTGTTTTTCCTTTGTAGGTAATTCTTCCTTCAAGATAGCTTTAAGGCTTCTTCACTTTTGTCATTCCAAAGTTTCACCATGCGTTTTGATGTGGTTTTGTCCTTATCTATCTAGTTAAAGATTCACGTTTCTTCAACTTTGTAATATTCTCACTCAATATCTCTGTGAATGTTGCCTCTGCCCATTCATTCTATCGTCACCCACTGAAACTCCTATTAGATTTTTATTGGACCTTCTCATCCCGTCTCTGTCTCAATGCTTTTCCACATTTCCCATTTCTCTCTCTCTGCTGCATTCTATTGCCCAGCTTACTAATTACTCCTCCGGCTGTGTCTATCTGCTACTTAACTCATACCCAAAACATGGTCCATGGATCAGCAACATCAGCATCACCTGGGATTTGTTAGCAATGCAAATTCATGGGCTTCACCTGAGACCTATGAAGTCAGAATTGAGTTAGAGAGTGGCGCCCAGGAATCAGTGTTTTCACAAACTCTCCAGGTGATTCTGATACTCACTGAAGTTTGAGAGGTACTGCGTTAGCCCATTCACTAAATTGTTTTCATTTCTACTTAGTTCTTTTTCAAACCTCATCTTTTGTTTTCCTTATAGCCCTTTCAGCAAGGTTTATAGTCTTTTAAAAAAATTTTAGTAAATCTCTATAATCATCTTAAACATACTTATTTCATAGTTTCAAACTGCCATTCTTGGGGGCTTGGATTCTCCAGTTGGTTGTATTTACTGACTCCCCGCTTCCTTGTTGGTTTATTTTTATTATGAGCTCATAATCACTGAGGGCCCTAATTCCAGGTCCAAGTTTGCCCAGGTCTGAGGTCATGTCTTTTATCCAGGGGTCAGTAAGTTTTTTTTGGTAAAAAGTCAGATAGTAAATATTTTTTGGCTTTATGGGCCATATTATCTCTGTCCCAGTGACTCAACCGTGCCATTATACACAAAAGCAGCCATAGCCAACTTGTTTTAAAAACATGGGCATGACTGTTCCAATAAAACTTTATAAAAATAGACAGTGGGCTAGATTTGATCCACAGGCTATAGTTTGCCCACCCCTGCTCTTAACCTTGAGTGGACATTTTCTAATGTAGCCCCCACCTTCCCTAATTGCCTCTTCCATCTCTGGGTATTTCATAAATATCATTGTTTTAAGACCATTTCTTCAACTACCTGACGATACTGAGATCACTTAGGGCACTTGTTAAAAACAGCATCCCAGGCTGTTGCCCTGTAGGTTCTGATTCAGTCCATGTGAGGTGGAAAAAGACGTGAGTGTATTTAGTAAGAACCCCAGGTGATCTAGTGATCCAAAAAGTTTGCGAAACCCACTCTCATGGAAGAGGATGCAAAGAATGAACTTAATGTTATGAGGCTGTACCACTTAGTCTCAGTCCTTACTCCCGTGTTGCCACATTGATTATTGCAAATCCCTAAATTCAGAGTCAAGAAGGACCACTCAGCCTCCTAGTGTGTGGTCAGGAGGCAGGGTCTGTGTGACTCATGAACAGCAGCTGCTTTTTGTGGGCTAATATTTTCAGTGCAATTCTACAAAGTCCTTCCCCCAGGAAACCACACCTATTTTTTTTTCTTTTACTGAAGTCCCTTTAATAATAAAGCCATACCGCAGTACATACTTGGAAAAAATGGAATTTCCCCCAACGGCTCAGTGATGACAGTTGAGGTAAAGTTCATCCAACTTTTCTTGGTTTACCAAATAATCAGGGAATGAGTAAGTTGCAAAAGCATTTTAGGTATTTGATGAACCTTCCAGTGATTTACAGGGTTAAATCACAGCAAAGTTTGCTATGCCGCAGACTGTGTTATTGCATAAAGCTTTGATCTCTTTCTTACCATCAATACCCAGGGCTGACATTCATGCTGCCCAGATGCTTCTAACGTGCAGTCAAGGTTGAAGGCTACTGTTCCCCACCATGAGTGGCTCTCAAAGTGCCATTCCCCAACCAGCAACATCAGCATCATTGGAGGATGGGTTTGAGATGCCCACTCCGGTCCTGCTGACTCAGGTACTCTGGGGTTGGGGCCCAGCAATCCGTGTGTTAACAGGCCTTCCAGATAATTCTGATGCAGGCTACCATTTGAGAATTGTTGCACTGTGCCCCCAGTGGATCCCTGCCCCTTTGAAAACTTTGCCACTCTCCTCATTAAGAGGGGAGTGTATTCCCCCTTCTGAATCTAGGCGGGCCTGGTGAATTACTCTGACCAAGAGAAGGGAACTGAAACGCTGCTGGGCCAGTTCCAGAGTTAGGTCTCAAGAAGGCATGAAGCTTCCATTTTTGCCCTCCTGGAATGTTTCTTCCATGATGCAAGGAAGCTGGTCTGGCTGACTGGAGGACGACAGGCCACATGGAGGAGAACTAAAGTGCCCCAGCCAAGAGCGGCACCGACATCCCATACGCCTGCATGAGCCACCCTGGACCTTCTAGTGCAGCTGGGAGACCTTCTCCGGGAGAACGCCATCCTGGCCAAGGAACACCTGCTGAACAGGGTGCAGAGGAGGCTGGACGCAGAGCCCAGCATGGAGCCCGGCATGGACATCCCGCAGCTGAGGCTCCTGAATGCAGGGTTCATCATCAAACGTACCGACTGAACGCAGCCACGTTAATGAGCTGAGGAGAAAGCAACAGGGGAACCAGCCGGTTGACCCACAGAATCGTGAAAGATAATCAACTGCTATGATTTTAAGTCATTAAGATTCAGCAGCAGAAGGGACTAAGTTGCGGCTGTGCAATTTGCCCCTAAACCTTGCCTTGAAGGGCAATCGGTCAGCCCTTTAAAGCAAAAGTCTAGGAAGGCTGGGAATGTGGCTGGTCCTAACTGCCAGGCAGGGTGCCTGGCTCCGCGGGCACTGCCCTGTGCTGTTGTCACACAGGCCCCGTGCTTCAAAGGGCTTCACGCTTGTTCTAAGGCTCTGCTGTCGCCATCTGGAAATTCGTAATAACTCTGAACAAAGGGCCCTGCAGATTATGTAGCCAATCCTGCTAAATGCAGCTTCTTCATTCATTCCTCACGACAATCTTAAGAATTGGGTTTATCAGCTCTCATCACATATTTGGGATACGTTGTGAGCAAATAAAAAGGGGGGCTTTGCAGACAGTCTGGCAAGTTGGCAAAGCATTTTGGGGGCCATATCAAGAAGAATCCCCTCGCTGACAAAACCCAGAGTATATTTAAACAACTACAGGACCAGGCAGCGGGAAGGAAAAGGGCCTGGCCTGGGAAGCTAAGCCCCGAGCAGTCCAAACTCACTATTTATAGTGCTGTGGTCTATTTTGGCCTGCTGGGAGGCCCTGAAAATTGCCTGAGATCTGGGCCTGGAACTGATGATGGAAACCAGGCACTTTCATTCTGGGATGTGGCTGGAATCACACTGGGCACAGACAGAGGTCTTTCTGATGAGCACAAGGACATTTTGAAAAACAGGATTTTCTTTGACAGAGAATTTTTTAAAAATTAAGGAAAACCATCAGGCCATGACCAGGAACATATTCTTAGGGAAGAAAATGCATGGATCACATCAAGTCAATAAAGAGCTAACAATTAGCCAGGCACTGTGCTAAGTGCTTGACATGTACCATCTCATTTATATCCTCACATACAACCCTGAGAGGGTAGCACTATTATTATCCCAATTTTACAGGAAAGGAAACTGAGGCTTGGGAGAACTAAGTAATGTAAGGAAGGCCACAGGGTTGGTAAGCCAGGACTCAAACCCACGTCACAGCGCTCCATCCGCCCAGGCTGTCACCTACAGCACTGCTTCTCCGACTCTGCAAGACTCACCTGGGAGTCTTGTAAAGATGCACATTCTGATTCAGGAGGTCTGCGGTGGGGCCTAAATTCTGCATATCCAACAAGCTGCCACGCGAAAATAATACCACTGGTCCACAGATCACAATTTGAGGAAAAAGGATGAGTCTTCCTTCTTCTATTTTCAACCTCCTGCAATCTGCTCCCTCAACAGCAGCCTGAGTTATTAGGGTAGTTTCCAATGCTGCATAATAAGTGAACCCCGAAATTGGGTGGTTTAAAACAACAACAAGCTCTTATTCCCTCACACAGTTCCTGAGGGTCAGGAAGCCGGGTGTAGCTGAGCTGGGAGGTTGTGGCTCAGGTTCTCTCATGGGGTTACAATCAGCATGGCAGCTTGGGCCTGTATTCCCCTGAAGGCTGGACTGGGCTGGAAGAGCTACAGCTAAGATGGCTCACTCATGTGGCTGTTGGCTGGAGGCCTCAGGTTCTTGTCACGTAGGCATCTCTGTAGGGCAGCTTGTGACATGGCAGCAGGCTTCTCCCAGAGTGAATGATCCAAGAGAGAGATACTCAGACTGCAGTGTCTTTTATAACCTAATCTTGGAAGTGACAAACCTTTATACTGTCATATTCTATTGGTCACACATAGTTACTCTGGTACAGTTGTGGGAAGGGACCCCCAGGAACGTGAGTACCAGGAGATGGGGGTCACTACTACCACAGTTTCCTGATGAAAAGTGAGTGAGATCATGTCACTCCTCTTCAAACCCCATCATCACTCCTCATCAGAGTCAGCATGAAAATCCAAAGTTCCGTCAAACTGACGAGAGCTCACACTTGACTGCATGGGATCTGGTCCCTGACTACTTTCTCACCTCCCTTCCCTCATCCCCAGCTCACTTTAATCAACCGCACTGACCCTCTTGTTGGTCCTCAAATACCTCCAGCATCCTCTTGCTCCTGCAGGCCTCTGCATGTGCTTTTCCTTCTGCCTAGAATGAACTCCATTCACATCTCTTCTCAGATAACACCTTTTCAGAGAGGCCTTTCTCGACCAGACCCACCATCTGAAATGGTAGCCTCTGTTATTCTCTAGCCCTTTGGTTTGCTTTATTTTGCTTCACGGTACTTACTTGTAGTAGATAATGTTCAGCTCGGAGTATACTTCTCAGCTCCATTGACGCTGGGCTTGGCCATGTGACCTGCTTTGGCCGACAGAATGTGTGAGGAAGTGGCGTGTGCCAGTTACCAGCCTCCGCCTTAAGACTCATTGTGTGTGTGCTTTGTTCACCCCTTTGAGAGCTTTTGACCTCTGTTATAAAAAGAACAGGCCCCTCAGCCTGCTGATCTCAGAAGAATGACAGACCCTAGAGCAAAACTAACTAGAATCCAAATGCCTGGAGCCAAGCGTAGCCAAACCCAGCCTAGAGCAGCCCTGGCTGATCTGCAGACATGGGAGTAAGATGTAAATGGATGTGGTAAGCCACTGGGTTTGGGGGTAGTTCGTTAAACAGCATTATTGTGACAATAGCTAACTGATACACTTCTTGACATTATATTACAGACTGATGTATATCTGTTTATAGTCGATGGCAAGGATGCAACCTCCAGGAGGGCAGGGACTTGGTCTTATTCCCTGCAGTATGTCCAGCATCTAGACCAATGTCCACCTTCTGCATAGTAGGTACTCAGTAACTACTAGTAAACGAATATCAGTGAGTGAATTGATTCTGACTGTAGATCCTGCTTAGCAGCTTAACTTTTATGCCTGACTGTTTTCAAAGTAGTCCAAGAATTTGCAAAGTATTTTTAAAAATTGTCTTGGAAAGGAGTTCTAGGCAGCATGCCCTCCATGAGGAGAATGTGACGCACACAGAGGTGTCTGCATTGTCTCTGTGCCAGATGCCATCCCTCTTCACCTGGGCCACGTCTGAAGCCATCCAGAAACGACAGCCAGCCCCTGCCTGAGAACGGAAGTGCTGCTTTAAATGACGCTGGTTCACCTGGTCAGGCGGCTGTCCCCAGAGGAAGGCCAGGGAGATGGCTAACGACACACACAAAGGGAGGAAATGCCCCCCCCCCACCACGTGGAACAGCTGCACCAGGAGACACCCCTCTCTGGAGAGGAGGAAGAGGAAGTCAGCAAAGCTGCAAAGCTGACCAGCAATCTGGGGAAGCCGACACTCACGAGAAAGCAGAAGGAAAAAAGAAGCTGGTCCTTAGAACACTCATTGTCCGGACTTGCTGAGGAAATAAAAACTGACACTAATTCTAAAGGTTTTTGCAGTCCTGCTATCTCGGCACACTTTGGATTGGGAGTATTTTGAATGAGAAAATATTTGGCCAAATTCCTACCTGCCAACTACATTAGAAGGGTGTTCCCCTTAAAACACAAATGCTCAGCATAGATCTATGCGTGCTGATGTGGAAAGCTGTCCTGAAGGCTAAATGAAAGGTCAAGATGCAGGCTGTGGAGTGTGAGCCCATATTTATAAAAATATCCCGTGTTCATAAAAAGTGCAATACATATACATAAATGTTCGTATATACAGTGGAAAAACACTGAAAAGACACACACCAAACTGTCGACAGTGGTTGCATCTGGGAAACAGGTTTAGAGTAGGACAGGACTGGAGATTTCACATTTTACTTTAAACTATTTTAACAATACTTGTTATGTTCTGAATGTTCGTGTCCCTCCAAAATTCGTATATTGAAGTCCTAACCCCCAATGTGATGGTATTAGTGGGTGGAGCCTTTGGGAGGTGACTAGGATTAGATGAGGTCACAAAGGTAGGGTCCTCATGGTAGGATTAGTGCCCTTATAAGAAAAGATCACAGTGCTTGTTTTTCTCTCTGCCACGGGTGGACATAGTGAGAAGGCAGCCAACTGCAAGCCTAGAAGAGGGCTCTCACCAGACTCCACATCTGCCAGCACCTTGAGCTTGGATCTCTCAGCCTCCAGAACTGTGAGAAATAAATCTTTGCTGTTTAAGCCACCCAGTCTGTGATATTCTGTTAGAGGAGCCCGAACTAAGACATTATTTCTATATGGTTTCATTTTTGCTTACAATGAATATTAGTCTTTTTACAATAAAAATATCAATAAAAGACTTTTTCATACAAAGATGGCCAATTTTTTTCTGTACCGGAGCTTACATGCTGCTCCTTGCAATATTTGCAGAGGTGGCCAGATGTGGTTGTAAAAGGACATCTTGTTTCACACGATGATTGCCAGTGACAAGGGGCCCTTCTCTGAGAAGCAGACCTCCTCTCACTGGCTCTGAGGTAAGGGTTGGATCATGAGATATTCTGTACTTCTATCCTTGGCACTACGCCTCTGCTTGCCTGTCCTTCTAGTTACATCAGTGTTTGCTTTCTGCAAACATGCTGACATGACCCATCCTGGAAGGATCCGAGGTCTACAGTGTTACCCAGTTCTGCCAATATCACCACAGCCTTGAGGAGTGTATTTATACCACTTCTTGTCTCCGTCTGTGTGCTGGCGTTACGGTTACTCTCATACACCAAGCAATCTTTTAAGACACACGCAAAATTGACAGAGAAACACTGATCTTTCCAGTTGGTCTTTAAAACCTCTCATTTGTTTAGGAACTTTTCCAAGAGGAAAAGACACTGATATGTCTTTCAATTACATCCACATTAATACCATCCATTTCTGCATCTACAGTTCACGGGACACTCTCTCATGCGTTGCCACTGAAAATCATTTTGATCCTTCTGATAACCTAGTGAGATAGGCTGGGCAGCTATTACTGTGCTCAACTTAAAGAGAAATAGTTTGCGATTCTGAGTTTAGTGATTTGTCCTGGACCGTTCAACTAGTAGGTAGCAAAATGATTCCAGCTCATCAGTGGGCCTAAACCCTGGTGCATGTTAGAGTCACCCGGGTGCTTTAAACAAATGCCCATCTCCTGTTCTCACCATAGTCAGCTAAACAAGAATCTCAGAGAATGAGGCCCTGGGTATTAGAATTTTAAAATAAAATCTTCCCACAGATGACTTTGATACATGGCGAGCTTGAGACCATTGCAGTCTGTAGGTATAAATAAGCCATCCTTACGTTACTCTCATGTGCTTATTCATCACCAGGTGAAGGCCTCCCTTGTGCTGGAGTTCTACAGCAGAATACTGCACAACAATAAAAAGGAAGGGGCTGCTGATACCCGCAGCCACGTGGAAGACCTTCATATGTATCAGGCCAAGTGAGAGAAGTCAGACTCAAAGGCTACACACTTTATGATTCCATTTGTATGCCATTCTGGAAAGGCAGAACCATAGTGGCAGAAAACAGAACATGAGTGCCAGGCCCTGGTGGTGGGAGCAGGGGTTAACTACAAAGGGGCAGCGTGAGGGAATTTGGGGAGATGATAAACGTTCTGTATCTTGATTAGGGGAGTGGTTAGGCTATATGGATTTGTCAAAATTGAGAGACTGTACCCTAAGAGGGTAAATTTTACTGTATGTAACATGCATCTTAGTAAGCCTGATTAAAACACACATACACACACACAATGCTATACTACTACACACCTAAAATGGCTAAAATTAAAAAGACTGACCATACCAAGATCAACAGATCAGGACTTGGAACAACGGGAACTCTCATATGTTGCTGGTAGGAATGGCTTTTTCAAAAAAAGGGGAGGGATGGGATTCTGAGGACAGTCAGACCTGGGCTTGAATTCTGGCTCTACCACTTATCATTGTGTGATGTTGGCCAAGTCACTATGGGTTTTTAGGCCTTGGTTGGTTCATCTACACATGGGATAACACAAGTATATACCTGCCTACTTTATAGCATCAGCATAAGGCACAAAGGAGATGTTGCTTGTGAAATGCTTGATGTAGTGCCTGACACATAGCAATGACCAATAATATTAGATTTGGCTATTCTTAATATTATTATCATTCTTATTGGTACAGCTGTCTCTGGGCTCCTCCAGGAGTGGGTGAGCTCTGTGTCTACAGTTCTTGGCAAGTAGAAGGCCCTCAACGCATGTTTATCAAATGAAAGAATGAACAACTGAAGTCGCATGCAATGGAAGGCGTAAGGCCTCTATTTGAGTGTAATGACAGAAGGGTTGGCACCGGTCATCCTTGGGAGCATTCCACTTCAAGCATTACAGGTCTAATTTCTGAATTCCCAGCCAAAACCAGGACCTCTACATCATTGAGAAGTTTAGGAGTTTTATTCTACTTGTTCAGTGGGACTTGTATAGGTGGCCTTCGCCTCCCTAATGGCTTATAAATATTTCCCACATGTTAGAAAATGCTCAAAATCAATTTCAAATATGTGGGTTTCACAGATACCTCTGGAATGGCCTAACAAAGAGATCTCTTTAGATTGAATCTTCTGCTTGGGAAGGTAATGTGGTAGTGGAAATGGACTGAAACTGGATTCATGAGCCAACAAACAAGAAGAAGATCCCATAGAGAACACAAATCTTTCCACACGGAGTTCCTGGTAGGGGAGCCCTAGGCCGAGACTGCTCATCAAATCACAAAGAGTATGGCCAGCCTCTCTGAGGCTTGCGAGAAATGGCTGTGCACCATCAAGAGGGGAACTGGTGGTAATTTGACGCAATGCCCCATTTCTAGCATTCCTTTTGCACAATACAATGTCTGACTTGTCCTGGCAAAGTCTGCTCACCTGCCAGCAGATATCAGCAATTGGAAGAGAAATTCCAAATGAAGAAAATCTTTTCTGTCCAGTTCTCAGATGAACTAAACGTGCCCAGTATGCCTTCAGCTGATGCTCTTCTTTAAAAACCCTTCTTGGGGGGCTTCCCTGCTGGTCCAGTGGTTAAGAATCCATCTGCCAATGCAGGGGACACGGGTTCGATCCCTGGTCCGGGAAGATCCCACATGTCGTGGGGCAACTAAGCCTGTGCACCGCAACTACTGAGCCTGAGCTCTAGAGTCTGCATGCCACAACTACTGAGCCCACGCGCTGCAACTACTGAAGCCCATGCACCTAGAGCCCATGCTCCGCAACAAGAGACACCACCGCAATGAGGAGCCCACATACGGCAACAAAGAGTAGCCCCACTCGCCACAACTATAGAAAGCCCGCATGCAGCAACAAAGACCCGGTGCAGCCAAAAAATATATACATATATACAAAATAAAATATAAAAAATTAAAAATAATTTTAAAAATTAAAAAAATTAAAAAGCCTGCTTGGGGATCATAATTTTTCATAGTAAACTTCATTTCCTCACATTACAAGGCTTGGTGAAGAGGTGGTTCATGAAGGCCAATGATAAAATGAATACACTTTTCTCAAGTGTAACCTCTGGGAAATTAATAAGCACAACTGTTGAGTTCAAGGATCCTGGTGCATAAGCAACTCCCCAAAAGGAGCCGGGCTTAACTACAAACGGGCAGCATGAGGGAATTTAAAAAATTTTTTAAAAGTCCATGTTTAAGTGCCTGCTTAAACTCCTGAGAAGAGCTTATAAAATAGAACAATACAGTTTGCTCTTCTTTGTTTTCAAATGCCCTCATTAGAGAGATCATTTAAGGGATTTGATTATTCACTAAAATATTTATGAAGTGCCTAATATGTACCAGACAGTGTTCTAGGGGCTGGGGATACAGGATGAACAAGTCAAACAACTTCTACCCTCCTGGAGCTCACATTCTAGTCAGGGTGACAGGCAGTAGACAAGTGAATATCCAACACAATTACAGGTAGTTGGTAAGTGATAAACAGGGCATAAAGCATAGTAAGAGGCTGTGGAGTGATGGGGTGGTGCTATTTTGGAAATGGTGACCAGGAGAGACATCCAAGAAGAACCCTGAATGAGGCAGGGAGGGTACCATGATTGACAGCTGCCAGCACAAAGAACAAACAGCAAGTGCAAAGGTCCTGAGCCAGGAGCGTGCCTGATGTGCCTGAGGAACTACAAGGAGGCCACTAGCTGGCTTTTCTCAAAGATTCCCTATTAAGGAAAACAGAAGCACCACTACCATCACCCCCACCAACAGCTAATATTTATTTTGGATTTATTATGCACCTGGCACTGTGCTAAGCCCCCTCATGTGGACGAATCATCTGATTCGATCTTTATAAGTAGGAACTATTATTATTGACTCAGCCCCCTTCCTTGGTCTCTCAGCTCCGCTAGCGTCTGCAGTCACTTCTCCCGCAGGCTCTTCACACAATGGCAAGGTGGTTGTTGATAGTCTAGCCTCTCAGCAGGCTATCAAGCTGCTCCGTCCCAGCAACTCTTAGGAGAATCCCAGAATGGAGTTTCACTAGGTGTGACTGGCCTTCCCCTGCCCATCATGAACTAACCCCTGTAGCCAGAAGAATGTGATATTTGAGTGTCCATGTTACCAAATGAATCACATCCAAGCTGTCTCAGGCCGGAGGGAAGCGGGACACTGCACAACTCTAAACCTCGTATGCTTTGTTTATACCAAGCTATTTCTCCTTGAGGGTGCCTCATTTACCCCAGGTCAGTTCACTATTGACAAAGGGATAACTGCACAGATTCTCATTGTTCTCTGCAGGATCTCCACTTTTTTTTTTTTTTAAACTTTGCAAAGCCACAAAGGGGGCTGCTGGAGCAACCTTGCACTCTATTGTTCATCAAAGAACATTAATGATTGATGGCCATTGTGATTCTCAGTTGTCACAATGCCTGGAGGGGGAGCTGATGTTGGGAGGTGGGGAAAATTGCATGCCACACTGGTGTCTAGGCTGAGTTAGACAGAATAAAATAAAACAAATGGGCAGAAGGCTTAAAACACCAGGAGCCTATTTAGGCAGAATAAATATTCAGTGGATTTATCTGGTCTCTGCCTCCTAAATCATTAAAGAAATTTCAATCATTACGGCCCATGAGAACCTCTTATGAACATCATGAAAGAACAGTCTTCTCCATCGGTTGATACCTACTACATCTAGTATTTCATAAGCAGAAGAGCACCACTAATGTGGTAGTCTGGCTTATCACCAAACACACTTCAGAAAGGAGACTGTGAGAGGACCAGATTTCATTCACAATATCCAAATGGATTTTTAAATACCCCACTCAGTTTTGCATGTTGAAACAATCTGGCTTTCTAACCGTTAACGTAGTATTTTGAAAGAAGAAAGAAGAACACGTCTACTTCTACAGAAGTGCTTAATGTCGAGAAATAACTAACTCTCAGGAACCTATTTACAATGCTAATTATAACATCACAACTCTCAAGAATGGTTTACTACAAATAGTTTTTCATACCAGGTGATATTTCTGTTCATGTGGTCAGTTTAAAAATATTTTATGAAATGTCTGGATGGTTTTATGACATCTGAGGTTGTCAGATTTCTGGATTTTAAAACTTCCTGGCAAGAATATTATTCAGACTTAAAAAAGGAAGAAAGTTCTGACACATGCTACAATATAGGTGAAACTTGAGGATATTTTGCTAAGTGAAATAAGCCAAAAGGTTAAATTCTGCATGATGCCATTTACATGAGGTACTTAGAAGTAGTCAAATTCATAGAGACAGAAAGTAGGAGGGTGATTGCCAGAGGCTGGGATGGGGCGGGGGGTGGCGGGGGGGGGAGTAGGAAGTTAATGGATACAGAGTTTCAGTTTAGAAAGATGGATGGGAGTCATGGTTGCAAAACAATGCAAATATACTTAATGTCACTGAACTGTGCACTAAAAATGAGTTAAAATAGTAAATTTTATGTTATATATATTTTACTACACACACAAATTTTTATGGGAGACTGTATTTTTCCTTCATAGTGCTTAAGAAAGTACAAGTAAAGGTTTTTGTTAACTTCAAAAAACATGTTAAGTGTAGTAAAAACTAGACCCCTAGCAGGTAGAAACTGCTGGCCCTACACCCATAGACCCTAGACTGGTTGGAGCTGGAAAACTGATGATCGAGATTCCTGAAACACCACCCTATCACCTCACCATCTACCAATCAAAAATCGCCCATGAGCTGATTAAGCACCCTGCAACTCTCACCCCTAACACTGTCTTTAAAAACCTTTCCCTGGGGCTTCCCTGGTGGTGCAGTAGTTGAGAGCCTGCCTGCTAGTGCAGGGGACACGGGTTCGAGCCCTGGTCTGGGAGGATCCCACACGTCGCGGAGCAACTGGGCCCGTGAGCCACAACTACTGAGCCTGCGTGTCTGGAGCCTGTGCTCCGCAACAAGAGAGGCTGCAATAGTGAGAGGCCCACGTACCGCGATGAAGAGTGGCCCCCACTTGCCACAACTAGAGAAAGCCCTCACACAGAAATGAAGACCCAACACAGCAAAAATTAATTAATTAATTAATAAACTCCTACCCCCAACATCTTCTAAAAAATAAATAAATAAATAAATAAATAATTAAACCACCTGGGTTCTAGTCCTAGCTCTGCCACTTACTATCTCAACTTTAAAAAAAAAAAAGGGCTTCCCTGGGGGCGCAGTGGTTGAAAGTTCGCCTGCCAATGCAGGGGACATGGGTTCGTGCCCCAGTCCAGGAAGATCCCACATGCCGCGGAGCAGCTGGGCCCATGAGCCA
>NW_020173198.1:8333006-8349261 GCF_003031525.2 Neophocaena asiaeorientalis asiaeorientalis
GAGCCTGTGCTCCGCAAAGGGAGAAGCCACAACAGTGAGAGGCCCGCGTACTGAAAATTAAAAAAAAAAAAAAAAAAAAAGGCTTTCCCTGAAAGCCATCAGAGAGTTTGGGTCTTTTGAGGATTAGCTGCCCATTCCCCTTGCTGGCACCCTGCAATAAACACTGTACTTTCCTTCACTACAACCCAGTGCCAGTAGATTAGCTCTGCTGTGCATCTGGTGAGCAGACCTGAGTTCAGTTCAGTAACACTGTCCCTCTAAAATCAGGAACAAGACAAAGATGCCCACTCTCACCACTTTTATTCGACTTAGTATTAGAAGTCCTAGCCTGAGCAACTAGGCAAGAAAAAGAAATAAAAGACATCCAAATTGGAAAGGAAGAAGTAAAACTGTCACTATATGTGGATGACATAATTTTAAATATAGAAAACTCTAAAGACTCCACCAAAAAACTATTAAAAATAATAAATGAATACAGTAAAGTTACAGGGTACAAAATCAAAATACAAAAATCTACTTCATTTCTGTATGCTAAAAATGAACAAACAGGAGGAGAAATTAAGAAAGCAATCCCATTTACAATTGCTACAAAAAGAATAAAATACCTAGGAATAAATTTAACCAAGGGGTAAGAAACCTGTACAATAGGGCTTCCCTGGTGGCACAGTGATTGAGAGTCCGCCTGCTGATGCAGGGGACACGGTTTCGTGCCCCAGTCTGGGAGGATCCCACGTGCCGTGGAGCAGCTGGGCCTGTGAGCCATGGCCGCTGGGCCTGTGCGTCCGGAGCCTGTGCTCCGCAACGGGAGAGGCCACAACAGTGAGATGCCTGCGTACTGCAAAAAAAAAAAAACAAAAAACCAAAAAAAACTGTACAATAAAAACTCTAAGATATTGTTGAAAGAAACTGAAGAATACACAAATAAATTGACAGATATTTCATGCTCATGGATTGGAAGGATTAACACTGTTAAAATGTCCATATTACCTAATGCAATCTACAGATTCAGTGCGATCCCTATCAAAATCCCAAGGACATTTTTCACAGAAATAGAATTAAAAGTTCTAAAATTTATATGGAACCACAAAATACCCCAAATAGCCAAAGCAATTCTGAGAAAAAAAAGAACAAAGCTGGAAGTATCACCCTTCCTGATTTCAAGCTATTATATATTACAAAGCTATAGTAATCAAAACAGCATGGTGTTGGCAGAAAAACAGATACACAGATCAATGGAACATAACTGAGAGCCCAGAAATAAAGCCACACATATATGAACAATTAATTTACTACAAAGGAGCAAAGAACATACAATGGAGAAAGGATAGTCTCTTCAATAAATGTTGTTGGGAAAACTGAACAGCCACATGCAAAAAAATGAAAGTAGTTCAGTATACACCATATACAAAAATCAATTCAAAATGGACTAAAGACTTCAATGAATCTAAGACCTGAAACCATAAAACTCCTAGGAAAAAACATAGGAAGTATGCCCTTTGACATTGGTTTTAGCAATATATTTCTGGATATGTCTCCTCAGGCAAGGGAGACAAAGAAAAAATAAACAAATGAGATTACATCAAACTAAAAAGGTTTTGCACAGCAAGGAAACCATCAACAAAACAAAAAGACAACCTACTGAATGAGAGATGGTATTTGCAAATCATATATCTGATAAGGGATTAATATGGAAAATATATAAAGAACTTATACAACAACAACAAAAACCCTATCAAAAATGGACAGAGGAGCTGAATAGACATTTTTCCGAAGAAGACATATATATGGCCAACAGGCACATGAAAAGATATTCAACATCCTCATTATAATGGCTATTATCAAAAAGTCAAGAAATAATGAGTGTTGGTGAGGGTGTGGAGAAAAGGGAACCCTCATGTACTGTTGGTGGGAATGTAAACTGGTGCAGCCACTATGGAAAATATCGTGGAGATCCCTCAAAAAAATAAGAATAGAACTATCATATGATCCAGCTATTCCACTTCTGGGTATTTATCCAAAGAATATGAAAACACTAATTTGAAAAGATAAATACACCCCTGTGTTCACCACAGCATTATTCACAATAGCCAAGATAGTGAAACAACGTAAGTGCCTATCAACGGATGAATGGATAAAGAAGATGTAACACACACACACACACACACACACACAATGGAATATTACTCAGGCACACAAAAATAGAAATCTTGCCATTTGCAACAGCATGGTTGGACCTTTAGGGTATTATGCTAAGTAAAATAAGTCAGATGGAGAAAGACAAATACTGTATGATTTCACTCATATGTGGAACATAAAAAACAAACAAACCAAAAGACAAAATAAATGAACAAACCAAACCAAACAGAAACAAACATGTAGATACAGAGAACTGAAAAGTGGTTACCAGAGGGGAAGGGGCTGGAGCGAGGGTAAAATGGGTAAAGGGGATTGACTGTAGGGTGATGGGTGGAAACTAAATTTCTATTGGTGAGCATGCTATAGTGTATACAGAGACTGAAATATAATGAAACCCAAAAAATGGTATAAACAAAATTTATCTCAATAAAAAGTAAACTTTAAAAAAGGTTGGAGGGTACTTTTAATAATAACTGCATAAGTTTTGGTGGAAATTCTAAATCATTCTTTAAGACCTGTTTTACAGAGAATCTTATTTCTGAGGTCTGGATGTTAGCTATACTATCCTATGTTCCAAATTCATCTAAAGGTTGTCCCCTGGGTCTTCCACAGCACAAAAATTCCCCATCAGACCAAATGCCGTAATTGCACATGACTCTTACCAGATAGGCTCTCCAGAAGGACTGAATGCAGAGCGCTGCTGCCGATTCTGTCAGCAGGAGGGAGAGTGGGATCGCCGGCCGTGGGCTGAAAAGCAATAAAATGGTCATAAGCCCATAAGAATCCATCCTTCAGCATCAGCAGAGCCTTTGACAACATAATGGCCTCTCTGATTAAGTGTCTCATCTATTCCCATTCTTAGAAAGCAACAATGTCATTTTTTATAGAAAAGTTTAGGCTTGAGTTAGCATTTCTTTGTTTTAAAATCTGGGATGGATTTTTTGTTTTTAACCAGCATAATCTTAAATCACTGTTAGCCTGCCCTGCTTTGAAGGGCTCAGGTTAGAAAGCTATGTGTTAGTTCTGAAGGTGCAACACACATGTTATTGACATAAGCCTATGTGGACATAAAGCAAGAGACAAAGCAGAAGTCACATTTATATACTGCATTATGACTGAGATATAATAAAGGACTCTTTTTCCAACTTTCTATTGAAGGGGAATTAAGTAGTCCATTTCTTTCCTGAAATACTATAATTTATCTCTAATCAGCATACACTCCAGTTTAATGTGGTTTAAATTCAAGACCATTTTAAAGTTAAGTTCTTCTACTACATCTTACTAAGCAATAAAATATCTCAAGAGCAGTGTCTGCTCTTGAGGGATTCTTAGATTATGGTGGGATGTCAGATCATCGATACCACATTCAAAAATCATGGCTAAATGCTCTTTTTTTGTTGTTTATTTCCTAAAAGCTGTTTAGAGATACTAACTGCTGACCAGATTTTACAAGTCTGACTTAATTCTGGTTCCTTATGTTTCCCCAAAGCACAGCTACCTCTGAAAAACCAAAAGTCAAGACTTTTCAGATATAGTGCAAAGAAATAAACCTCTGAACGAATGTGGGTCACGTGGAGACTGCTCTCAGGGCAGGATCCCCAGAAACGACTTTGCAAGTGAGGGATCCCCAAGAGTCTTGGCCTCCAGACTCTCCCTAATGACAGCCATCATTTGAGTTTACAGTATCTCTTATTTTACAGAGAGAGGTTGACTAACCTGTCCAGGGTCACACAGCTTATAAATGGCCTAGTCAGGATCTGGGCCCAGATCCACCCAATCCCCAAGCCCAGGCTTCCCTCACATTGCCATGCTGACACCAGACCTCGGCTGGGCCACCACTTGCAGATGCCCAGCCTGACAGACTCCGGAGCTAACTGGCAACAATGAACAATTCTCCAGCATCTGAGGTTTTATTTCCTTCTAAACTCAGACTTAAAAACAACAACAAGAACAACAAAAAACCCCACCCTTGATACAGTATATTTGTGTGAATGAATGAATGCTCTTTTGGATTATTCCAAAATCAAAGAAATCAAAGCCGGGAAGAACCTAAGGGGTTATCAAGACAATTTCTAGCGAGTGCAGTGTTGCCGGGTTCTGGGTCTCCAGCTGGGCGGGTCCTTTCTAAGAGAACAAGAAATGGAGATTCTACTTCTTTGGAGAGATAATTACAACCTCCAAATGATAGCATTGTTAGAAAACTTTCCCTAATGTTCTGCTTTTATTTTTATTTGTTTTTGTTTGTTCTGTTTTTGTTTTCACTTCTTTTTGCCTAACATCTAGTTTTCTGGGCTGTAATAGAGCATTTGTATTTTTCTAGAGGTACACTGCCTCCCTGCTTTCCACATTAAATGTCTCTCCTCATACACTGTCCTTAGTCTGTAAATCTTGGTTGCGTGACACCAACAAATCACATCCCTGAAGTAATTCTCCTTCACTAGTTAAAAAGCAACGGCTTCTAGAGACCTCGGTGTTTCTAAGGAGACCTTAGTGTGCTGGCAGTGAATTCATGAGAATAATGCTATCGTGCAACAATACCAGCTGATATGTACTAAGAGCTTCCCCGGCTCCCCTCCCACAAGCCTTGCTCCTTGTGCTGTAGCCAGAGGCGCCCTTTTCATCTCCACCAATGTGGCCTCCCACCTCAGGGCCTTTGCAGAGGGGCTTTCCGCCACCACCAGTATCCTCTTACTCCCGGCCAGGTCGCTGCATACAGTGTGCAAAGCTGTTCTCTGCTCAAGAGCTCCCAGCAGATGGGCTAGAGGGCACTGAAACCCCAGCACATGCTCTGCCACCTCTGCCCTAGGGCAGGGGCACCTTTTACTAATTTGCTCAAGGGCACCTTGGGGCTGAGACCTCCTTCTCCCAGTTCACTATTTTTTTTTTGAATTTTATTTATTTTTTTTATACAGCTGGTTCTTATTAGTTATCCATTTTATACATACTAGTGTATACGTGTCAATCCCAATCTCCCAATTCATCCCACCCCCCCCCCCCCCCCCTCAGATTCCACATATATGCATTAATATACGATATTTATTCTCTTTCTGACTTACTCTGTATGACAGTCTCTCGGTCCATCCGCATCTCTGCAAATGACACAATTTCGTTCCTTTTTATGGCTGAGTAGTATTCCATGATATATATATACCACATCTTCTTTATCCATTCCTCTGTTGTTGGACATTTAGGTTGCTTCCATGTCCTGGCTGTTGTAAGTAGTGCTGCATTGAACATTGGGATGCATGTATCTTTTTATTTATTTATTTTTTTGCATGTATCTTTTTGAATTATGGTTTTCTCTGGGTATATGCCCAGGAGTGGGATTGCTGGGTCATATGGTAATTCTATTTTTAGTTTTTTAAGGAACCTCCATACTGTTCGCCATAGTAGCTGTATCAATTTACATTCCCACCAACAGTTCACTCTTATTATTTCTTCTGATCTCCACTCAAATGTTATGGAATGATGTCCTTTGATTAGATCAGGGCCATTGGTACTCTGTGAAATTTTCCTTCCTGGTCCTTGGCCCAATTTGGAGATATAAATCTGTGTGATTATCTAAAGGACACCCAAATCCTCAACTAGACTGAAAGCTCCATGAGGGCAGAGACCGGGCCTGTGTTTGCTCCTCTTGGCATTTCCAGCACTTGGGACAACGTCTGGCACATAGCAGACACTCAGTAAATCTTTGTGGGATGAGCCTCTGCCCAGCTCAGTATGCTAAGCTCTTCCCACACAGTGTTTCATTAAATCCTCATGACATTAATAATGAGCTGTTGTTGTCCTTCTTTTAGAGTGAAGAAACTGAGGCATAGAGGGGTGAAGCGGGTCGTTCAAGGTCACTGACTATTTCCTGCTAAGAATGCAAACTGCCCAGGAAACACAGGGAGTGGACCACGGAGAAGAGGAGGGCAACTCACAAGGTCACTCATATGGAATTCAGGGTCTAGCAGCTGCAAGTGTTCAATAGAGGGAAACACAGCCATTTGCCTAGAAGATAAAAATGAGCGGGGAAAAGCCGTAGTCATAGAAAACGCCATCTTGATTCATCCTTACAGTAATAACTTGGCAGGTATTCATTTGCCTGAAGTTCCACAGGGAAATCCGATGTCAGGACAGCAGAACGAAGTGGAGTTTGTCACTTGTATCTGAGGGGAGATTTGATGGCGCCTTTCTGTTCAGCTACAATTTTCCTGTTTTAAGTACGTTTTTCTGTACCGATGTCATGAAATCCTCAAAGTATCAGTACTCCCATTCTGGAATAGCGGTAGGAAAGGAGAATGGCAAATCTGGGGACACAACAGGCTAGGCGAGCCCAACAAAGGGCTTCCAGCAGTAATGAAACCCTGAACCGCTTTGCATCACAATGACATCTCCAAAAAGCGAAATGAGATTTCTAATAGGCCTTTAAGCAGTAATATGAGGCCACCTTTAGTGACATCCTTGCTTTCATGGCTAAATAATGGGGCGCTGTCTAGTTCCCAAAGCGAGAATAAGTATGAGAAAGCCAGTGTAAATCAGGCCAAATGAAAAGGACTTGATCTTTGGAGAGCAGTTCCTAGGAATTATCAATCATTTCAGCAGGTCAACTTGAAAGGATAGAAGCTATGCCAGGCCCTTTTTTTTTTTTTGGCGGTACGCGGGCCTCTCACTGTTGTGGCCTCTCCCATTGCAGAGCACAGGCTCCGGACGTGCAGGCCCAGCGGCCATGGGTCACAGGCCCAGCCGCTCCGTGGCACGTGGGATCCTCCCGGACCGGGGCACAAACCCGTGTCCCCTGCATCGGCAGGCGGACTCTCAACCACTGCACCACGAGCGAAACCCTAGGCCCTTTTCTCTCTTTTGGAATCCGTGCAACTGGCTTCAGGTCAAATAAAAATTGAGATTGAGTAGAGGTGACTTCTCATCATGGGGGAACTGGGGAGGGGAGGGGAAACAAAAGCACCAATCACAGGAGAAGGCAGCTGAGGCTCCCTGGGGCTTAAATAGGAGGTCCCCAGAGCAAATAGGTTTGAGTATTCCAACGGACAAAACAGTACTGCTGAGTGTTTCCAAGAAGAATTGTCCTGTTGGTAGTGCTCGTTTGTCATGTCCCCCTTCTTTTTCTCAAACATGAATTAAATCTATTTGAATCACAACAGTTGCTGCCATAATTCTGAGAAGGAACATTTATTCTTCTGACTGTATACACGTGTATGTACAAATGTGCACACACACACAGGCAACTCTTCCCCCATTTTTGGATGCTCAGTAAAAGATTTCAAGACCTAAAGAAGCTACAGCATACTTGCAAAATACATAAGAGAAGCTGAGAAGTTAGTCTTTATTAACTTCTCCATCCAGTTCTAAGACAAAAGTTACCATCTGAAATGACATTTACGAAGAATAAAGCAGAAAAGGGAAAGGCTTGCTTAATATTGAAAATGGAATCTTGATATCCAATTGTTTTCCAATTTTCATTAGGTAAAAGATTACGTTGTTTTCTTGTACCATGAAAGCACAACCCAGATGCAAAGCCATTTACAAAATGACAAAGGCCCTCAATCAACCATCATTCATAAAGCCTTTCACCAATTCATGAGGCCAGTACTTGATAATCTCTACTCAGCGTATTCAGCAAAAGAGATTACGCAGTCCCTGCCCTCAGCCTTAACTGGTTTCCCAAACATTCTGTGTTGGAGGCATCACAGTCTTGAGTAATGAACTTCAAATATTTGGAAGCAGTACAACAGAGGTTATCTGGAATGGGACTTCCAGACTAGCCATCAGGACGGAATCTCCTAGGATTCTTTTAATTCCAGCCTTCCATTACGCAAGGAATAGCTCCGAAAACCAGTAAGGAAGGGCAGCTGCATTAATCTCTAACAGCCTGAAGCACATTTCAAAAAATCATAGTTACCAGAATGTGATCTCACTTCACCCCCTCAGCAACTCCACTCTGGGAGACCAACAAGCAGTTAGTTATTACCCCGACATCAGGCTGAATCACTCTCTATATAAACAGAGTCAAGTCCTGTTTTATCAGCCCCATCACTGGAAGCCGCATATGCGTCCAGTTAACAGTGTTCCCTAAACAACAAGCTGCAAGACCTCGTGCTCACCCTTGGACTGCTGGTATAACCACCTTAAAAACCAGGGCTGTGCTACTTGCTGCTGTTTGCTAAATATGCCCAGATTGCTCTGTTATTTAGTCTCTTTGTGACTGAGTACATGTTTTCTCTAATGTGGCTTAAGGAGACCTGCCTCCTCCCCACTGTCCTTCTTCCCTCTCCAGGGGTGTATGGGAAGAGCATGCCACCTTCCTAACCCCTTCCAAACCTCTCACAGGGGATCTTAACTTCTTTTGTGCCATAATCCCTTTTCACTTTGGCAATTTGGATTCCTTCTCTGAATAATATTTTTTTTAATATAAAAGTAAGTACATAGGGACTTCCCTGGTGGTGCAGTGGTTAAGAATCCACCTGCCAATGCAGGGGACACGGGTTCGAGCCCTGGTCCGGGAAGATCCCACATGCCGTGGAGCAACCAAGCCCATGCGCCACAACTACTGTGGCTGTGCTTTAGAGCCCACGAGCCACAACTACTGAGCTTGTGCACCACAACTACGGAGCCCGTGCACTGGAGCCCGTGCTCCACAACAAGAGAAGCCATGGCAATGAGAAGCCCACGCACCGCAACGAAGAGTAGCCCCCTCTCGCCCCAACCAGAGAAAGCCCACGCACAGCAACGAAGACCCAACGCAGCCATAAATAAATAAATAAATTTATTTTTTAAAAAAAGTAAGTACATAAGATTTCAAAGTAAACCAATTATATTGAAATACAGTTATCAAAATATTTTTTAAAACTGTTGGTGATAAAGTAATATACATGCTTCTAAATCATACAGTAAATAAGAAGAGCTAATGGCAGTTCAATTAACCACTATAATTTGAAAGAAGAGACAAGTGTAAATGATATTTCAAGATCACTGCAACAACTATAACGGGATGTAAAAACATCTGATGGTAGCTATCAGTAACAAAGGTACAGTTACTGTGGATACTACTGAGGTTTGTTTCCCACATTCATAATTAAAAGAGAGGCCAAATTTCAGTTAGAGACTAGTGAAAATAAAGAAGTAATTTCCCTGCCTTCCAAGGTCAGGGACCCCTGAATCATAGACAGTTGTGGCTAGAGCTGGGGAATGGGGGAAGATGAGTTTTGCACCCAGGATGAGACTGAAGACTAAGGATTTAAAATAAACAAGATGAATCCAAACAGTGAAATCAGACTATCTAAAAACAGTGAGCAGGAAGTTATGGAATTTGGTCAAAAGTTATTAGAGGGCTACTTCTCAGATGGAAGAGAGACTCAGTGTAATATAGTGATGCAGTTACTGGAGAAGAAAAAGGAAAAAGGTTTTCATATGTTTATTCCCAGTAAGTTGTGATTCTTCAGCATACCCATTAAATTTTAAAATCTAATTCTAATTTTCCCCAATCCCATTCAGCCACTTGCTCGGGCCTGAAATCTCCAAGTCAGCCTTGCTTTAGCTCTCTGTCACCCCACATCCAGCATCAAGACAGATCCCACATCCAACCTCTTCTCACCTTCTCCACTGCAAGCCCCCATCATCTCCTGCCTGCGGTCGCCTGCTCACTGGCCTCTCTGCTTGCACTATTAGCGCTGACTTCAGCCAACTCCCCTCCAGCTGCCAGAGTGATCTTTTTAAAAGATAAAGCTCTTCTGCTCAAAACCCTCCAATAGTTTCCTATCACGCTCAAAAGGAAAAAGAAAAACCCAAACTCTTTATCGTGGCATCCAAGGCCCCACCCAAGGTGGGAGCAGCCTCACCAGCCTCTCTGGCTTCCTTTCCTGCCACCCTCTCACCCTCCCTCATCTCTTCTTGCCTCACTGGCCAAGTCTGTTCCTGTCTCAGGGCCTTCGGAGTAGCTGTTCCCTCTGCCTGGAACACTCTTGTTTCTGATCTTCATAGCCCACGCACCGCAACGAAGAGTAGCCCCCTCTCGCCCCAACCAGAGAAAGCCCACGCACAGCAACGAAGACCCAACGCAGCCATAAATAAATAAATAAATTTATTTTTTAAAAAAAGTAAGTACATAAGATTTCAAAGTAAACCAATTATATTGAAATACAGTTATCAAAATATTTTTTAAAACTGTTGGTGATAAAGTAATATACATGCTTCTAAATCATACAGTAAATAAGAAGAGCTAATGGCAGTTCAATTAACCACTATAATTTGAAAGAAGAGACAAGTGTAAATGATATTTCAAGATCACTGCAACAACTATAACGGGATGTAAAAACATCTGATGGTAGCTATCAGTAACAAAGGTACAGTTACTGTGGATACTACTGAGGTTTGTTTCCCACATTCATAATTAAAAGAGAGGCCAAATTTCAGTTAGAGACTAGTGAAAATAAAGAAGTAATTTCCCTGCCTTCCAAGGTCAGGGACCCCTGAATCATAGACAGTTGTGGCTAGAGCTGGGGAATGGGGGAAGATGAGTTTTGCACCCAGGATGAGACTGAAGACTAAGGATTTAAAATAAACAAGATGAATCCAAACAGTGAAATCAGACTATCTAAAAACAGTGAGCAGGAAGTTATGGAATTTGGTCAAAAGTTATTAGAGGGCTACTTCTCAGATGGAAGAGAGACTCAGTGTAATATAGTGATGCAGTTACTGGAGAAGAAAAAGGAAAAAGGTTTTCATATGTTTATTCCCAGTAAGTTGTGATTCTTCAGCATACCCATTAAATTTTAAAATCTAATTCTAATTTTCCCCAATCCCATTCAGCCACTTGCTCGGGCCTGAAATCTCCAAGTCAGCCTTGCTTTAGCTCTCTGTCACCCCACATCCAGCATCAAGACAGATCCCACATCCAACCTCTTCTCACCTTCTCCACTGCAAGCCCCCATCATCTCCTGCCTGCGGTCGCCTGCTCACTGGCCTCTCTGCTTGCACTATTAGCGCTGACTTCAGCCAACTCCCCTCCAGCTGCCAGAGTGATCTTTTTAAAAGATAAAGCTCTTCTGCTCAAAACCCTCCAATAGTTTCCTATCACGCTCAAAAGGAAAAAGAAAAACCCAAACTCTTTATCGTGGCATCCAAGGCCCCACCCAAGGTGGGAGCAGCCTCACCAGCCTCTCTGGCTTCCTTTCCTGCCACCCTCTCACCCTCCCTCATCTCTTCTTGCCTCACTGGCCAAGTCTGTTCCTGTCTCAGGGCCTTCGGAGTAGCTGTTCCCTCTGCCTGGAACACTCTTGTTTCTGATCTTCATAGGGTTGGCTCCCTCTGCGTGTCATTCAACCCTCTGTGCAAATGTGAGCCTTCCCCGGCTTCTCTGTCTATAACGCTAGCACCCCTCACCCTAGGCCTGGGACTCTCAATCCACTTTACTCTGCTTTATTTTTCTTCAGAGCACTTGAGTCTTCTTTACATCACACAATATGTTTCTTTGTTAATCTGGTTATTGTCTGTCTTTACAATGTAAATTCCACAGGGGCCAAGACTTTCTCTCTTTTGTTCTCTACTCTATGGTACCTAGAAACGTGCCTGGAGAAAAGTAGGCAGTCAATAAATATTTTTGAATGAATAAATATTATTATAGATAAGGAACAGAGGACTTTCCTTAACGTCAGAATTTGTCAATGGCAGAGCTGAGGTTAAATGAAGGTATTCTGTCTTCCTCTTGCTTGGTCATTCTGCTACCCATGTTTCATCGTGCCAAAGCAGTGGCTACTATTCTCTTGAGATTAAGGATCAAATAGTAGCCATCATTCTTTGAGTACCTACTTTGAGCCCTCTGCAGTGAATATCTTTCATTTTTATCTGCCTATCATACCTCCCCCCTTTTTGTGGTATCAGCCCTCAGATTTTGCTTTGACAGCTCCCCCTCCCTGTATCAGGGGGAATGTGGGTCACAATGCCTTGCCCTCTCCTGGCCAAGGTGTGCCTCAGAAACCCAAGCTTAGCCAAGCAGATGCCCTTTCCCTGGAAGAGGAATCTTGAGTGGACTTGCAAAGACTAGAGGGGGTCTGTGCTCCCTGGGTCCCTATACCTGCTTCTAAGACCAGATCCTTACCTTTTCCCTTATGTCTGTGAGTTATCTTTTTACTTCCAATATATACCATTTTTCTTAAGCAGCCTTTAAATTTCTGTTGCTTGCAACAAAAAACTCTGATACCATCTTTAACTGTCACAGCAAGCCTACGATGTAGGTTTTATCACCATCCCCATGGTACAGAAGAGAGGAGCAAGGTTCAGGGATGTGAAGGGATTAGTTCCAGGTTACCCAATGTTATACATTATGTTGGCTGCATAATGGACCAATCCCCAGACTCTGTGAATGTATATATATATATTCCCTTATATGGCAAAAGAGGCTTTGTAGATGTGATTAAATGAATGGTCTTGAGATTATCCTGGATTATCACAGGTGGGCCCAATGATATAATCACAAGGGTCCTTATGAGAGGGAGGCAGAGGGTCACGAGCCCTCCAGGATGGAGGTAGTCTCCAGATACCAGAAAAGGCAAGAAACAAATATTCCCCTAAAGTCTCCAAAAGGAACCAGCCTTGTCAACACTCAGACTTGAGCCTTGTGAAACTGATTTTGGACTTCTAGCCTCCAGAACTATAAGAGAATAGATCTGTGTTGTTTTAAGCCACCATGGTTGTGGTAATTTGTTAAACAGCACAGGAAACTAGTATTCCAACTAATAAATGGCAGAGCTAAGACTGGAGCCCAGATGTGTCTGCCATGCTGCCTGACACAGACTCCCCGAGCTCGTTCCCAAAGAGCCACCTAAAAACAACAGGAAGAAGACGAGGAAGCAGTACAGTGTGCCCCAGAGAAAGGGCCACCCACACAAAAACCTCCAGAAGGAGGCACTCAGAGGATTTATGCACCCCAGCGTGTCCTGAATTCAGGAAACAGATCTCTTTCCTTCCTGTCTAAAGACGAAAGTTAACATAAAGAGCAAAGACGATTTACTATCCCCACGAGACTCCGGCCTTTCGAATTACTGAGACAGAAATCTTCTATAAGACAAAATGGATTGAAAGGATATTTCTCCTTGCAACAGGGCATGACAGCAAATTTTCTGCCAGGCTACCATCCAACTCTGATCTTTAGTGCAGGACGCATGCCATTTCCTGTGCTATTTTGAAGGCACAAGCGTTTTGGGTCCCACTGTCAAGCTCAGTGCAGAAAATCTGACTGCTGGCACTTGTCCTCAAACGGCACAGTGACACTTCTATTCTCACCTCAGGTTTTGGTCATAAGATACCTTTCACTGACCTGAAAGTATCGTGGATTTTTCTTTTCTCTTCTTTTATCTAATGGTAGAACTTAGCTGAAAAGACATTTTGCCCAAAACAACCTTTTCTTTTCTCTTCTAAAACACAATCTTTGTTTCATTGAAGGTCTCAGTTTTAATGATGTCTTTCATGAGCCTTCTCCCCTGGGACACGGGACCAGATAGGCAGCAGTGCACTTTTGTTCCTTGTGTTTATTCAGTGATTTATTTTTGCAAACAAATTGGATGAATACTTTTTGGTCAAAATAAAAAACTAAATGTTTCCTGTCCTGAATATGATAGCAAGTAATTTCACTGTTTCTGATTGGCTGGTTAAGTCAGGACTATACACAACAAAAGAGGACAGTGCTGGATTCGTAAACAGGAGTAAGGCCAACAGGAGATATGAGTAATCCACTGCTGCGGAAAGGTGGGGAAGAAGACCCCCTCCTTAAGCTCTGATTAGAACATGCGCAGATTATATTATTGCTCTAAACTACCACTCCTTTACCTATAAGAGAATCATGCATCCCTGCTCTTTGTCATTTGCATGTGGTTTCTGCCTGCGGGTGGTGTCAACTTCCCCCCTAGTACCGATATTGAGCTTGGCCATGGGCCTTGTATTGAGCAATGAAGTGTGAGCAGAAGTACTGTTTGCATGGGTTGGCTATTGCTCGTCTCTCTCTGCTGTGAGACTGAGGGATGGTGATGCTCCTCCCTCCTGGGTCCCAGAATGAGAAGAGACATGGAGCAGAGCCAGAGGTGACACACAGCCAACATTAAACAGGGCGAAGTATAAATCTTTGTTGTTATAAGGCATTGAGATTTAAGAGTTGTTTGTTACTGCAGCAAAACCTAGGGAAAGCTGACTAACACAGTATACTGGAGGGCAATGGGTAAGTATCATGTAGGAAAACATCAGGGCTCTTTCATTGGCAAGTATCATCCACCTAACTCAAACTGGTGTAAGCAAAAAGAGAAAAAATGTATTTATTGAAAAAGAAAAAAAGGTATTTATTGGTTCACTTAACTAATAGGGGTAGAACTGGCTAACATGCCTAACATGGTGAGATAGAGAGATTCAAAACAATGCCATAGGGACTCAGGCTCTGGCCACCTCTCAGTTCTGCTTTTATCCCAGGCACAATCTCTTTAGAGGATTGCCCTCAGCAGCTCGAGGCTTATAACCTCAAAATTCTAGAGGAAAAGACAGAAAAGTTCTCCTGGTTACTTCTTGAAAAATCTTGGGGTTATCTTGGATTTAACCAATTTGGGAGCAAGCACGGTGGTAGGGGGATTCACTGCTCTGATTGGCCAGGCCTGGGTCACAAACTCAGCCCAGAGCCAGAGGTGGAATCAGCTCACTTTCTGCTTGAACGGGAAATGGGAGAGGGGTGATCCTTCCAAAAACACAGGGTGTACTGTAACCAGAACAAGGGGGAAATCAGTGCAGGGCTGGAAAAAACATAAATGTCTAATACAGAAAGCAAGAAAATGGAATAAAAGGAAATAGAATAAATACCTTTCATTTTGCAATTGTTTTTAAAGTAACTCTATAGACAATATGAAAGCTACAAAATAATATAGAGGAGAAAATAAAAGCCATGTTCCTGCCATTTGGAGTGAAACATCCTTTTGAAAGACCTTAGAGCTAGAGTTATTTAATTCTATGATGAGCCTTGATTTAAAACCTTTCCTTTTCACCGTGTAGTTTATTTAACAAATATGTATATTTTATATATGATAAATCTTAATTATTTTTATAAACCTAACGGAATTTTTTAAGGGTTATCCATGTTTATATAAAATAGCTACATAAAAATGCATTTCTTAAAAAAAGAGTCATGGAAAAGAAATGGGTAGCTGAGAAGGGATGGGCAGAGGGAAGAGCATGTGAAATTATGGGGACCTGTGGGAGAAGGACCCATCGTTTATGTGACAAGCAATCGGCAGCTGCCCATGGCAAATGATCGCAACCTACCAGCTGTGATCTGATGACATAGAGCATCAAAGACAGCTGGACCTGGTAGAACTTGTTTTACTAAGAACATTAAAATAAACCTAAACTCTTATTTTGGATGACTCCCCAGGCTGGTAGATAAGATTATTTGAGGCAATAAATGCTAGTACGCATAATATACAAAGGAGTGGCATCTGACACAGGAGCTGACTCTAAAATGAGCACATAAGATGAAACTCACATTTAGCCAAAATTTCCCCTTGACACACCTTAAATTACCCATATAAAGACATAGCATCTTTCAACGGTCTCAGGTAGCCAGTTTTTCTCCCAGTCTTAGTACAGATCACTCTAAGTACCCGGTGATAGGCGAGGCAGAAGAGTGAAGTAATTCATTATGCTCTTACCAGCTCGGACCCTGGAGCCAGGCTGCCTGGTTCAAATCCTGCGCTTGCTGTTTACTAGCTTGTGACCTTGGGCAAAAAACTTACACCTCTGTGCCTCAGCTCTTTCTCTGAGATACGGCTATGGCCGGCACAGCTATAACCCACAGACTATCCAGTGTTCCCTCACATATCTCAGCCTCCCTTGCGGTTGTTTTGGGGCCAGGCTCTGTGAGAAGAGGTGAGAAGGTTAAGAACTAGGGTGCCGGGCTTCCCTGGTGGCACAGTGGTTGAGAGTCCGCCTGCCGATGCAGGAGACGCGGGCTCGTGCCCCGGTCCGGGAAGATCCCACATGTCGCGGAGCGTCTGGGCCTGTGGGCCATGGCTGCTAAGCCTGCGCGTCCAGAGCCTGTGCTCCGCAACAGGAGAGGCCACAGCAGTTGAGAGGCCCACGTACCGCAAAA
>NW_020173198.1:8349419-8397843 GCF_003031525.2 Neophocaena asiaeorientalis asiaeorientalis
CCCGCACCCAAAAAAAAAAAAAAAAAAAAAAAAAGACATGTTCCAAATAGCTATAATTTATAAGAAGGCTGTCCAACCTGTATCAGTCTTTGTATAAGAAATCAGCTGTTATTGAGTATTTTGCTATTGTTTGTAACTGCAGCCTAGTCTAGGCTAGCTTAACACAATGGGGAAATAATAGTTCCTACTTTGTAGGGTTGTTATGGGAGTTAAATTAGGTAATATTTATAAATTGTTCAGAACACTACCTGAGTAAACACTATATAAATGCTTGGTTGGTAGGTAGGTAGTTAGGTAGGTCATGCAGGTAGACAGAGACAGACAGAAGGAAACAGTTCCCTTATGGGCCGCTCATGTTGTGACTGTCACATAAAACTGAAGACAATTAAGGAAAGAGCTGAGTCATGTGACCCATTTTATGCTTCACCTCCAGTGTACAATTCAGGGGGAATTGCCTGCATTTAAAAAAATTTTATTTCTCTCTCTCTCTTTCTCTTTCTTCCTTCCCCCAAGAGCACAACATTGAACTAGCATAAATAAGTCCATATACACAGCAATCCAACTATATACAAAATCTGTCTGTTGGGCTTCCCTGGTGGTGCAGTGGTTAAGAATCCGCCTGCCAATGCAGGGGACATGGCTTCAAGCCCTGGTCCAGGAAGATCACACGTGCCGCGGAGCAACGAAGCCCGTGTGCCACAATTACTGAGACTGCGCTCTAGAGCCACGAGCCACAACTACTGAGCCCAACATGTGCTACAACTACTGAAGACCGCGCCCCTAGAGCCTGTGCTCCACAACAAGAGAAGCCACCGCAATGAGAAGCCCACGCACCGCAACGAAGAGTATTCCCCGCTCGCCGCAACTAGAGAAAGCCCGCGTGCAGCAATGAAGACCCAACGCAGCCGGAAATAAATAAATAAAATAAATTTAAAAAAAACCAAAACTTTCTGTTCGTGAAGACAAGGACCATGTTTGTATCATGGTTCCATGGCACGTAGTAGGCAGCCAGCCAGTTTATGAATATGTCTGTTGCCTGATTTTAGAGCACATTTAAGCAAGTAATAAATATTAGCTGAATAGATGAACAAATAAATTAAAAATAACTCCCTTTAATAGCTGAAACACACCCATTTGTATATGTATCAGTAGTGGGAAAAAAATGTATTCCCTTAAAACTGGCACCATAATTCCTCTTAGGTAAGGAACTAGCTTTGTTTAGATGAAAGACCATTTCACAGATGGAAAAACTGAGGCTCTAAGAGCTTGAGTCATCTGTGCTGAGCCACACAGCTGGAAGGAGTAGAGCGTGGTTTAGCATGCAGAGCTGTGATTCCAGAGCCCAGGTTCCTAACCCCTACACTGCACTACCTTCACTTTGACGTCCAGGACATTCTTACACCTCCCTTGACAGCTCCGGGATTTGACTTGTGTCATCTTCTTCAACCCACCCCCACAAGCCTCTCAGATACTTCATTATTCATACTGATGACACCTCCAACACCATGGCCTCGAGTCCATGTGATTCCATGACCCCCTTCTTCCTTCGTGACAGTCACATCTTAGAACGGGTTGTCCCTGAAAGACTGTCACATCTCATCTTCCCAAAGTCCTGATCTCATCATAGCCTTCTCTGTCCTTTCATCTTTCCCACCCACTCACTTCTATTTATATTGTACTTTGCCCTTATGTGAGACTATGACTTGGGTTATTGGTGTCCATCTAGAACAGGGCTCAGCAAACTAGAGCCCATCGGTCAAATCTGGCCCATCACCTACCGTTGCAAGTAGAGTGGTACTGGAACACAGCCACGGCCCTTTGTCACGTGTTGTCTATGGACAACTATGGAGTTGAGTAGTTGCAACAGAGACTGCACGTGTCCTGCCAAGCCTAAAAGATTTACTGCGCTGACCTGACCTAGAAAGCCATTTCCTTGTTCCCCAGGAGCTCTGAGGTTACTGGAGCCGTGTTCTTAGGGCAAGCCCACGGCTCTGGTCATATTAATCCTCCTCATTGCCACTGGGGAGAATTGGGTTTGGCACTGGAGTGGGGCGGGGAGGGAGAATGAGGCTGATGTGAGGGGACTGGCTGGTGAGCTGTGCCGGTTCAGAGCCGGGTCTCAACCAGGGTAACACAGACGTCCCCAGCACCGTGAGGCTTCTCACTTGGGCCCACACCTGTCACTCTCCCCGCCACACCCCAGGGCCCTTTTCCTTCCATGTCATTTGAGCCTCTCAGCATCATGTGAAAACTCAGTCTCCCCCACTGCCTGTCACTCCAGCCATCACCCACGGAGAACAGCCCACAGCCCCCCCAGTTCACCTCCAGTCAACAGATTCCTCCTTGCTCACAGCCTATCTGCTATTCAATCAGCTGGTCATGAGGAGTTTTGAAACACCTTACTGTTTCTTTTCCTTTTAATGTTTTATTATGGAAAATTTCAAAGATATAAAAAAGTAGGCAGAAAAAAAATGAACCCAGTTCACCATCCAGCTTCATTTATACTGTTCTCCATGTCAGTCACTCAATGTAACTTCCCCCAACCTTATCCATTGACATCATATGATTTCATATTTCATTCATAAATATTTCAGCATGTTTCTCTAAAAAGCAGTAACTTTTTATTGTGAATATGAAATCATTATCAAACCTTAAATAAAATAACAATAATGCTTTCTATCGTCAATTATTTACTAGGTGTTCAAATTTCCAGTTGCCTCCTAATTTTTCTTTTTAGTTTGTTTCTTTGAATCAGGATCCAAATAAGATCCATTGAAATTTCAAAAACTGTATGGACCTACCATCCCCATTTTAGTGCTTCCGAGTTTGGTTATGTTTCTTACTTCCAGTGTGAACACGTAATGTAGTGTTTCTGTCTCTTTCTGAAAATTGGTTGTTAAATCATTAACACAATTCAGAAAATATAGTAATTTATGAGAAAAATGTAAGACATCATTCTTAGAAAAGTTAACAATGCTTTTCCATGTACTTAAGATCCTGTAGGGGAACAAAATTTGCCGCCCAAAATGTCTCTTTGCCATGTGGATTATCTCAAACTGAAAACGATCAAGGCCCAAAAGACTCAGGAAGAAACTTTGACCTTCCTCCTAACTGCCTAAAAAGAATTTAGATGGAAGGCCTGTGCCTGGAATAGAGTTATCACTAGAGATATCGGCAAAGAATGTGGGTTGGGTGTGGTGGGGAAACTTAGACATCAGAGTCCACTCTCTGTCCCACTGTTTCCGCAGGGCCCCTCCAATATTTATTTACCAAACATTTGCTTTTCCATCTTCATGGCAATTGCCTTCCTCCCCTTTGAAGTCTCAGGTTCCTACCCCTAACATCCTCTGTTGTCTTTAACTGCTGATGGTATTTAAGGTGAGGGTTTCAGACATTTTGGTGAGTTACTCAGTTCTTCTGGGCCTCTCCCACGTATACAGGTTATTAAACTTTTGTTTGATTTTCTCCTGTTAATCTGTCTCAGGTCAATTTGATCATTATACCGTCCAGAAGAACCTAGAAGGGTAGAGGGAAATTTCTCGCTCTCAGACAATCCTCTGGGCCTAGTCTAGACCTTTTACTATCTTAGCTTTGCCAGTTTTCAACACTGATTTTACCCAACCACCTGTTTCCTCCACCTCTTTTCCAGGGTTGCTGGAAATAATCTCATAAGCAGGCTGTTTATATGCATCACAAATTCAGGCCATCAGCTGGGCCATCCCTACTCATCCCTAGTTGATTCCCTATCGGTTTCACCACAGCAGCTGTTGCAGCCTCCTCCCCTCCCCCACAAGTCTCCAGAACCTGGCCTCCTTCTCGGCAGATACCTTCACATCCACACGAACGACCAGAATGACAGTGCCCACCGTGAACTTTCTCAGCTCTTCTCCCTTGCCCCTCAGATTTCCTCTCACTTTTCCTTCTGGATTCAATCAGAAGTTCTCAACCAGGGGAAATTTTTCTGTCTCCCCACATTTGCCAGTATCTGGAGACATTCTTGATGGTGAGGACCACAGCGGGTGCTACTAGCATGTGGAGTGGGGAAAGGCTGGAGATGCTGTGAAACATCCTACAGGCCAGCCCCTCACAACAAAGAATTACCGGGTGATAGATGTCAGTAGGCTTGGGGAAACGTGGGTTAGAGATGGTCTCTTGGCTCCTGCCCTACCTGCCTCTCTGCCCTCCCTGTTCAAGAGCATTCTCGAGAAGGATATGGCACCTGAGTTCTTGCCTCTTCAAGACCAAATCTGGGCACCAGCCAGCTTGGCCACTGGCCCAACCTGACTGGCTCCACAGGCCAGCGGTGGAGTGGGGCATAGATGGTCTTGTGCATCCCCATTTCCCTTTAATGCTTTATTAACATCTGCTTTACAACACTCACTACAGAAACTACAGCTACTTGTAAACACATCTCTCTCATTCCAAGGGTCAGAGCCATATTTTATTCATCTCTGTTTTCTCCACAGCACCAAGCTCTTTGCATTGCATTTGGCAGATGTTCAATAAATATTTATTGCATCAAATTAGATTAGTATCATTTACATTTTTATCATGCTTGGGGCATCTCTTTGAAAGGTAATGGAAGCAGAGAACACAAATGCCAGTTAAAGCAAGAGCTTTTGTGTTTTTGTTCTTGTGGAGTCCAACTGAAATGCTTGCTATTGCTACTTTGCAGTATACTTAACATGAGCTGCCAGCGGAAGTTAGCAACTATTTTAAATTAAGGTATTTTTACGATAAATGACTAGAGATTGGAGAGAACTCTTACTTAGAGAAACTCTCTTAAGACTCTTCTTCGTTTTTTTAAAAAATATTTATTTATTTACTTACTTGTTTGGTTGCATCAGGTCTTAGTTGCGGCAGGTGGGCTCCTTAGTTGTGGTTCCAGAGCTCCTTTATTGTGGCTTGTGAACTCTTAGTTGCAGCATGCATGTGGGATCTAGTTCGCAGAACAGGGATCGAACCCAGGCCCCCTGCATTGGGAGTGCAGAGTCTTAACCACTGCACCACCAGGGAAGTCCCTTCATTGGTTATTGTAAGTGGGAAAATATTTCATTTTCAACCTGGAAAAATATGCTAATCTTTCACTTATTAATCATTTATAATCTATAAATTATAGGCTTTCCATGTTCTTTTCTTTTTCTTTTTTTTTTTTGCGATACACGGGCATCTCACTGCTGTGGCCTCTCCCGTTGCGGAGCACAGGTTCCGGACGCACAGGGCCAGCGGCCACGGCTCACGGGCCCACCCGCTCCGCGGCACGTGGGATCCTCCCGGACCGGGGCACGAACCGGCGTCCCCTGCATCAGCAGGCGGACTCCCAACCACTGCGCCACCAGGGAAGCCCGGCTTTCCATTTTCACAGTGGACAAAATTAGGCAGAGTCTTAGAAGCTTAATAAGAAGCAAGATTTTCTAATATCGTTCTCTTTCCAATGTATAGGTAGTCTCAGACTTTTAAAAACTGGTTAATACCTGAATTCTATTAAACTCTCAAAATTGAGAAAGTCAGCCAAGGGTCTATTCAACTTGGCATTCCCCAGAAGGGCAGATTTAAGCAAAAGATGTAACATTTGAGGGCTAAGGGTCTAATTTCATTTTTTTCTACTCTGTTTAATATGGGATTTTACAAAACTTACTTAATTTCCTAGTGTCTCAGTTTCCTGACATTGTTCTTGCAAAGGGCTGGTGTGAAAATATTTTCAAAGAAATAAGTTAAATATTATTTTCTCTAAATTGAGTTGTCTTTCTTCCACTTATGGCTTAAAATTGTGGATCACTGCTTAAACGTCATCCTCCAGGGACTTCCCTGGTGGTCCAGTGGCTAAGACTCCATGCTCCCAATGCAAGGGGCCTGGGTTCGATCCCTGGTCAGGGAACTCAATCCCGTACGCCATAACTAAAGATCCTACACGTGGCAACAAAAATCCTGCATGCTGCAACTAAAGATCCCAAACATGGCAACAAAGATCCTGCAAGCCACAACTAAAGATCCGGCACACAGCAACAAAGATCCTACGTGCCACAACTAAGAACCGGCACAGCCAAATAAATAAATACTAAAAAAAAAAAAGTCATCCTCCAAGTGAGGTCTTTCCTGACCACCCTGTATAAAACTAAGTCCCGTCAATACTCTATATTCTCCCCTCTCTGCTTTATTTTTCTCTATAGCACTTACTTGCTTATTGTCTGCCATCCCCCACCAGAATATAAGCTCCATTAAGTCAGGAGTTTTGGCTACTTTGTTCACTGCTTTATCTCCAGCACCTAGAATGATGTTCGGCACACAGTAGTTCTCAATAAACATTTACTGTACGAATGAACAAATTATGCAAATCTAGAAATGTCATATGCTATAAAGCTATCAAAGGCATGAATTAGATGTAATTGAATCAACATGGCTAGATCTCAAAAGCATGTATTTCAGTCAAATAAAAGCAAGTTGCAGGATAATGCATAAATTTCCTCATCTGCAAAATAGGGCTGGTAATAGCATTGTTATGAGGATCAAGTTAGTTCATTAGCGCTAAATGCTGAGACCCGTGATACGAGCACTCAATAAACGTTAGTGGTCATCATTATTATTGCTATATCACTGATGATAAACAGTTCACATAAAGTAATATTACTAATTTTGTATGATATAATCTAATTTTATATAATTAACTAATTTTAAGACTACGGAAGGATGCAGTATAGACCAAGCTGATTAATTCTGTGAGGAGAGAAAACTCAGATTAGAATGATGGTCAAAGAGAGTATTAACCTCATCTGTCATGTTCTAATATTTTAAATGTAAATGATGCATATAACTACAAAGTAATATTTAGAAAAGTTTAGTCGTATTTCCTGAGACATAATGACCTTTAGGGCTAGGAGGAGAGGAAGAGAGAATGGAGAGATGAATTACTTAGGATAAGAAAATTTTTTAAGTTTTCTATTTTATTTCTGAAGTGCTTCTTGAATAATCACGGCATGGATAGGATGCCCTTAGCCTAGAATAAAAATAACCAGAGAAAAGAGCCACATACACAACTGATCCAGGGTCCTGGATGGATTACATGAGTTAGTTCTCATAGATTGGAGGAAACTATCATTAACACAATCTTCAAGTTAGGAATAAATTATTCAAAGCCTTGTGTCATTACTTACTGCAGTTTCAGCCACTCTTCCACAAATGGAATGGAGAAGAATTCTGTGAATGTCTCCCCTATCCTCTTTGGATTTTGACTGGTCACGATGCCATATGTTTTGATTAACAAGAAAACAATAAGCAAGAATTCAAGTCAATTGTTGCTATTCTGCTGGCACATTAACACTATTGAACCCTTAGGGTCATGGAATATTCAAAGATGTGAAAAACTTACTTGTATAACCATTCGGTCAGAAAATCACAGGCAATGAATTTGGTTCTTTTCCTCTAAAGAGAGAAGAGAGAATTAAATTATATTCTTTGCCCCCATGTTTAAGTTGGACAAAGGAGGAGGGGTTAATTGATTGCTTGTGTTAGATGAAATATGCATAAGTCCTTGGTGAGGTTTATAAGCACACCAACAAACAATAACTCAGGCAATGTAAAGAATTTTGACAACATTTCGCTAGTCATCTTGGGTAAGCATATGTTCTGACTATATTAGCAGGGACTAATAAAAGACAATGCACATAGTAGGAGGCTTATTACATGCATTTTGGATTTATCTCAGAAGGATTTCTTTAAATCTAGACCTTGATTCAGAGTAAGTATATTTATTCCTTTCCCCCAGTCCACTCAGATCCTCAGAATAGCAGTACTTTGGGTCTGGGTGCCATTGGCCAGTGCATTGACTCTGCCAGCTGCCCACCCATCAGTCCCTCTCCACTTCATCCTGATTACCAGAAACCTGATGACAATCAGTCCAGGTAAAAACATTTCCCAGCCTCCCATGTAGCAAGGGACAACCATATGACATAGTTCTGCTGTTTGAGATAGAAATGGACATGTCCCATGGATTTCTGAGAAAGTGCTATTTTCTTGATTTCTGCTGCCCTTTTCTTTGAAGTTTCCTTCTACTTCTTTCAGTCTGGAACACAGATGTGGGGCTGGAAGTGGAGCAGCACCTACCAGCCAAGAGGCCAAAAGCAGGGGGTTAGAAGGAACCTGGGCCTTTAATGACTTCTTTAAGCCACTGTACCAGTTTGTGGCTGACCTACTCTGGATATCCTGATACGTAAGGAAAGATAAACTCCATCTGGATTATTGGCACTGTTCTTGAGTTTTCATAACATGAAGCTGAATGCAGTTCCTAGGTGATAGATAGCTAGTAAGCCACAGGGAAAGAACGTCCTAGAGTAATGGGGGACGAGCTCGCAGAACAGCACTGGAGAGGAGCACTGGGTATCCTGCCTCCTAGTCCCATTTAAAGTGTCTTGTAACCCAAACAGAACCAGTTAACTCCTTTTAGAAGATTGTTATGGGACTTCCCTGGTGACGCAGTGGTTAAGAATCACCTGCCAATGCAGGGGACACGGGTTCGAGCCCTGGTCCGGGAAGATCCCACATGCCGTGGAGCAACTAAGCCCATGTGCCACGACTACTGAGCCTGCGCTCTAGAGCCGGCAAGCCACAACTACTGAGTCTGTGTGCCATAACTACTGAAGCCCACACGCCTAGAGCCCGTGCTCCACAACAAGAGAAGCCACCGCGGTGAGAAGCCCGTGCACGGCAGCGAAGAGCAGCCCCTGCTTTCCGCAACTAGAGAAAGCCCGTGCGCAGCAACGAAGACCCAAGGCAGCTAAATAAATAAATAAATATTGTTAAAATAGCAGGGGCTAAGAACCAGTCGTTGGTTAGTTACCATGTGAAGAGATCCTTCCCAGGAATGAAGGCAAGACAGACTCTGCTGGAAATTCTCCTTGCCCCTCCAGGCGTACCCTTTTCCACCACACTCTGTGCCTTGGGAGGCTGATTTTATGGTTCATATCAACCAGGCTCGTTTACTCTGTTGTTGGGTCCAGCCACTGGGAGGTACCAGCAGGAGATCCGAGAGAGGGAAGAGAGAAAGGCAGGGTATAATGGGTTGAGCTGTGTCTCCTCCCGGCCCCTTTGACCCAAATTCATATTCTCCTACACTTCAGAAAGTGACCTTATTTGGAAATTGGATCATAATTAGTTAAGCCCAGCCACTCCTGAAGTACACAACAACTCCAACGAGAGTGAACAAATTTAGGGTTCTATTAGCAAGGAAGAAGAGTAGACCACCAATGGCAGATTCCTAACGACATTATGCTAGACCCTGGATCCAGCTATGCCTGAAGCCAAAATCCCCTGAACCTTTCATGAGCCAATATATTTCCTTTTTTCACTCAGCCAGTTTGTGTTGTTTATTGCTTGCAACAGTAAGAGTTTTAGTTACTATTCCTTTCTTCTCCCATTGGCTAACTCCATTTGCCTTTCAAGATGCCTCTTGGGGGCTTCCCTGGTGGCCCAGTGATTAAGAATCTGCCTGCCAATGCAGGGTACACAGGTTCGAGCCCTGGCCCAGGAAGATCCCACATGCCACGGAGCAACTAAGCCCGTGTGCCACAACTACTGAGCCTGCGCTCTAGAGACTGTGCACCACAACTACTGAAGCCCGCATGCCTAGGACCTGTGCTCTGCAACAAGAGAAGCCACCGCAGTGAGAAGCCCGCCCTCCGCAACTAGAGAAAGCCCACTCGCAGCAACCAAGATACAACACAGCCAAAAATAAAATAAATAAATTTATTTAAAAAAAAAAAGATGCCTCTTGGAAGCCTTTCTGAGCATTCTTACCCTCTTCAGTTTAGAGTAAGCGCCTCCCACCACCGCCAGTTCTGTGTGTCCCTCTGTCATAGCACCTCAGGTGTAACTGTAACCTAACTGCCAGCCCACATGCCCATTTCCTCTATCAAACTATAAATTCTCTGAGGACAGGGGATGTGTCTTTTCTTTATGTTCCCAGTGCTTGAGTGTCTGGCAAAGAGTAGGTGATCAATGAGCGGTGAGTAAGTGAATGAATGACCTCACCGTTCAACTCTCAAGCAAAAAAGCAAGAAGGAACTCATGCACAAGAATTCTGACATTTATAAGTAGGCACTGCTAATAAATTCTGGACAATTTCTCTTCACTTTCTTCCCCTAATGTTTTATTTATTAGGGGAAATATTTTCTTCTTCTTTTTTTCTTTTTCCCCCTTTACTTTGAAATAGCCAAATTAGCTTTATAAGCTTAAATAAGGTTAAAAAGATTGTTGTAAAATTGATTCTCACCAAGAAGGAAAGTGCCACTTAAGATTTTTCACTGAAAGCTTTATTATAGCTGTTAGTAAATAAAATACTGGTGCCTGATTTGCTGGAGATGCAGTCTTTTAGCTCACTGCTGATAGCCTTTTATTAAAAAATTGAAACACTGCCGGCCATGGTAATAAAATTAAATGTACTAGACCATGTAATGGGGTCTTCTAAGTCTGCATTGCAAGAGTAAGATTCCCCTTGAAAAGCTATCTTTAACTAAAATAAGAAAATACTTGTACAACAATGCAAATATGTATCTAGCATGAATCGCCATCTATTAATTTAAACAATCCTGCAGCTGTAGGATAGCAGTGTCTCTCTCTCTCTCTCTCTCTCCTTACAAAAGATGCATTGTTCCCTTAGCATTCATTGCACCGTTTGGTGGTAAAGATTCCTTCTATGAAGGGAATGCAGCTTGACTTACTCTATTAAATAGACTTTTAAAATAGCCAAATGGTCTGATGTACGAAGGTCATGTAGACAGATTTAATCATTTTGATGCAAAGAAATAAAATTGAAGAAATTGTGTTTTCCTTCTGTCCTGGGCAAGTGTGGACGTGCTGTGCATACTCAGACACACAGAACAGTGGCGATATTGTTCGGCTGTTGTTTAGTTTAAAAATTATCTGCTGGGAGCTGAAAGAGAGAAGGGAAAGCAAATGAAAAGTTGTGGTGAGTGAGGAGATAAGAGAGGAAGTAATAGAGAGAAAATTAAAGAGTGAGATTAAGAAAGTGTGGGCACTGGGGTTTATGTAATGTGGCCAAATACACGGAGTTCATGATTGTTAACGGGGAAAAATGCCCAAGTTTGGGTAAGCAGGGTGATCAGTTAAGGCAACCTTATACGAGGTTAAAAAACAATTTTTTAAAAATCCAGAATTAAAAGGAAAAAGACTAAGTGTCAAGGGGTAAGGCATCATCACGAATCTGCAACTCTGTTGTACATCCAACAAGCTGGGTGCGCAGCAGGATGAGTTGATAGACTGGTGGACAGATAATGATGACGCAAATAAAGCGCAACAGTGACCATGAAACCTAGGTGGTAAACATGTGGGCATTTCCTCTGAAATTCTTCCAGCTCTTCTACATGTTGGGAAAAAGTTTATAATAAAACTGAGGGCAGGAGAACAAATCATAAAACACTCAAACCCCAAAGAGAGAAAGGGCAGAAATCAGACAGTATTTTGTACCAATTTTTATGTTGAATACACGTATCGGAGGCAGACTGGAGGACTGAAGATGGGAAAGAGGAACAACTCACATTAGAAAGCCACTGACGCTCTTCTAGTAACTAATGTAATTTCACCCCACCAAGGTCAAAAGCACAGGCTGTGAGCTTAGTGAAGCATGGCTGGCTATAGCACGGTGTTGGTTGAGGCTCTTTGGGTCTGCAAGGGAGAGAAAGCTGCTTGGGTTACCTTGGTTACTGGGCTTTTTTCAAAAGTGCGTTTAGGCTAGACTTTGCTGTAACAAACACCCCCCAAATCTGAGAAGCTTATGTTATCGATGGTTTCTCCCTCGTGTTACACGAACATTTCCACCAGCGTGGCTCTCCGCTCCATGCGATCTTTGCTCTGGGCCTCAGGCTGACAGGGCAGCCTCTCTCTGAAATGTTGCTGGTTGTCATGGCAAATGACACGGATATGGCGAAGTATTCCTTGACTCTTAAAGTACATTTTAAGTGACACGTCCATTCATTCCACTGACCAAAGCAGTGACGTGGTCAAGCTTCCCTTAGGGAGAGGCCACAAATGTTTCTGAACAATAATATAACCTAGCACAGGGGTTACTGTAAAGGTAGAAGGAATGTGAGAATTCCTCTTACCAGGGGCAGAGCCAGGTCTCGGGAAGAAGCGGACCAGTGTCCACAGCTGTCCAGGCATGGGACAGGTTAGCCAGAGTCATCCACCAGTAGCTTGGTGACGCAGCAACAGCTCTGCTCCTAGCTGTACACGGAACTCAGCTTTTTGGCCGTGGCTTCTTTCTCAACTTGCTGCTGCTTTCTCTGCTGCTCTCTCCTAACTGGTTCTTTCTCCTGCTCTCTCTGCTTTGAGGTCTGCTGACTCATGGCTTTTCAAGCTTTCTCCTGTCTCTGGTGTTTCTACCCACGCTATGATCTGCCCTTTCTCTCTGTTGTCAGACATCCTCACGCCCCAGACAGGAGAATCTGATTGGGCTGGTTAGACACTACCCAGGATGGACCATCCCTGTTGGGCAGAGCAATGCCAGACCATTTCCCAGCCACTTGCCATCCCTGAGAGGCTGCCCACAGGGCCTGAAACTTATTCCTGGCTCAGTCACTTGTGGCCAGAGTGATGGTGACATGGACAAAGCAGGGAGAAGGGCCTGCAGTTATGGCTGTGGGCATGGCACCCACTTAGAATGTCATGGCCTCCTTTCCCACATAGATATTCCCCATAAGAAACTTCCAGATACCCGAGACCACGCACCTCCCACCCAAATATGACAAAAGTGAATAGTAACTATAATCCTAGGAACGAGCACACACATGGACGATAACCAGATGCCAAAAGGCTTATCACAGAAAACTTCAAACGGGTTCATTTTTTTCACCACTGCATTAGAATTTCATTAGTGAAAAAGAATACTTCTCAAAAGAAGTCAAAAATATGGACTTGTAACACAAAATGTTGACCAAGACTTCCAGCATGAGCCACGTGGCCATTTCTAAAAGTGTTTTTGGTTTAAAAAAGTAACATTAAAGTAATTCTACCACACCTTTCCTGCAAGAATCTATTTTTTCCACTCCTGAGAAATTTTTTTCAAACAAAAGCTGGTGGTACTTCTCATTTCCCTTATTAGTCAAGGACAGGAAATGGAGTTTCTTCCCTCACTGACCAGAGCCCTTGCACTTTTAAAAAGATATTCAGGTATTTTATTTTTTTTAAATACTAGAATAAATGACTATTACATGGGCAAGGAATATAAAAAGAAAAAAAAAAGGTTTTGTTTTACTGAATTATTCATAGTAGAAAATTTTAATGCCATGAGATCATCAAAGGACTTATCAGGAGTTAGAAATAGTTTCCTGATACCAACTGTTGTTTACAAAACTCTTCACTGTAATGGAATTTGATGAGCAACCAAAGGCGAAAGGGAAAATTTTACATTGCATGGGATAGGGTGGGGAAAGAGGTGGAAAGTCTTATCACCCCTATCCAGACTCTGCATTTAATCTGTATGTAAAGCTGAGATAAGGTTTATTTTCAGCCATCATTTTATTCATGTATAAAACTCTTGATTTCTTTCCAAATTAAGCAAGGTACACTGTTCCAGTTTGGCCTTGTTCAGTAAACATTTACTGAGGACCTGCTATGTGCCAGGCCCCATGCTAAATGCTAGAGATGACGAAATGAGTAGGGCATGGCCCACTGTCGTTATTAGTTCAATGCCCAGCAACTACCCCCAAGCTGGGTAGTAGCTGTGAGGAGTATAGAGGATAAACCCCATCTCTAGCTCCGGGTGTGAACCCTGATAAGGCAGTCAAGATGATCCCACCTCACCTGCCACCTACACGGAAACCAATCTGGTCCACATTCATCCTGACCAAAGGGATTCACTGACTCAGGATGGACACGTAATTAATTTCAGAGTGATAAGATGTGGGACGAGATGTGCTGGGGCTTCTGGGAAACCATTTCATTTGCTTTTCTGAAAGAGCTTGAGCATTCTCTCCTTCTGGCTGAGGCAAAACCTAGGACAGTGGCCATTGCTGTGTTACTGTTTTGAGGGAAGCCAGCTTAAGGATAAAGCTGACTCTATAAGAGGCCAAGTAGAGAGACAGAAGAAAACCAGGTTTTCAATTATATCACTGAGCACCTGAATCAAACCAATCCCGAAGCCTTCCTTCTTTATCTCAGAAACTTCTAGTTTCTAGCTCCCTGAGCCAGTAAATCCCCTTTATTATTTAAGCCACTTTCCTGCTAGTTGAAACATAATGAACTGTAGCCAAGATAGCTGCCCAGTATCCCTTCTGCCTTCTTCTGGTAACAGTGCCCTGAGTTCCTACTGGGGTCCACCCTTCCCAACTCTAAAGCTGTGTGCCTTGGGTAAGACTCCTTCCATTTGCCTAAAAGCCCACTAAATGCCCCTAGTTCCAAGGATTGATTCCAAAGTAGGTCATTGACCTGAGCCAGTTGGATTAGAGAGGAACTCTGGGAGAGACTTTCTCTTCCTCTGCTATCCTTGAGCCTTATGAAATGGGGGATGGTGCCACAGGGGAGGGACCATTTGAGGGTGGAGCCAAGCCAGAGCAAACAGAATCGAGAGACAGAGGGGGAACTACGTCCTAAAGACATCACTGGGCCCCCAGATCAAGCTGTAAAGGAAGATCTCCCCATGGGCCTCTTGTCTTCATAAATAAACAAACAAAAAATCCTTTTCTACTTAAGTCAGTTAGAATGGGGTTTTCTGTCACTTGCAGGACCTGCCTCAAGGAGTTAACACCAGCAAATATGGGAATGTTAGCTTTGCATACTTAACACATCCAGCTGAAACAAACTCTTGAGTTCATACTACTTTTTACTGCTAACAATAAACCTCACATCAAAAACTGCTTACAGTAAAAATCATTAACTTTATACTCTGAGTGCCCAAAATACATTCAGAGATGCATTGGAAAGAATTTCCAAGTGAAGTTTATCACAGCCACTAAGCCAGCTATGCTTAATATAGCAGTCCAATTAAGTTCTAATTAAGTTCTGATCTCTTGTGTTTCAATTAAGCTAATCTAAAGGCATGGCTGAATGTCAGGGGATCGATTAAGAACATCAAGCCAACTGTAATGTCTAGTCTTTATAATGATATTTATGTGTCTCAAACTTAATTTACTCCAGTGGAATACAACCCAGTACATGAGAGAACAGGAATGGTATTATAACCCTTAATCAACCATCCGTCTAAAGAGACTGCTGAATGTCTATCTTAACAATTGCACAGTTGATTTCCTGCCTTAAAACCTTTTCCCCCTTCCAACTCACATAGACTTTGGCAGCCCAGGGGCACCAGGGAAGGCAGCTATCACTATAAATGGAAGATCAGGAAGGTCAAGGTCAACAGAGACTCTGTAAGTCTGCAAGTCTGTAAGTCTGTAACTCTGCAAGTCTTCGTGAAAATTCAGCTCCCACGAAAACTCCTATGTCAGTATTGAAATTACTTGCAAAACTAGCTTCACAGTCATGTCTCCAAGAGACCAAAGGGTCTGGAACATTCCCTTCAAGGTATGCCCTCTGCTTAGAGAAGATGGAGAAGACGTGTCAGGGCCTGTGTAAAAGGAAGCTTCTGGCAGAGGCTCTGATGGTATGTCTGTCCTGATCCATCTCACGATTCCTGCCTGAAACTGGATTTATTCTTTCTTTCACTGTCAACCTGGACCCATCTCTCCTCTCTCTGGTTGTTCACTTGCTGACATTTGCCTCTCTGAGTCCCTTCTTCAAACACAATTCTTAATAACAAGAGCTACCCCTTACTGAGCTAAATGCTGTACTCACATCATCTCATTCAATCCTCCAACAGCTGTGGGGAGGTGGATACTATGATTATCACCCTCCCATTTAACAGATAAGAAAACTGAGGCTCACAGAGTTTAAGGAATCTCCCCAGGGGCCCAGAGGGGGATTCAGGGCCCCTGTCCTGCCAGAGCACCCACCTTTCTCAGCCTAATCTTCACCACCCAAACCCCACGTGGCCAGATTCAGCCCACATCTTCCTTACACACTGCCCTCATTTCCAGTCTTCTGTTCCAGGTCTAAGGAACTTTTTTCCAATTTAATTTTGTTCTTATTTTATTGCTACTTTTCACCATAGCTGTGCCAGTCCCTGAGCTAAATGGTTTAAATACATTATCTTATTTAATTCTCATAAATTCCCTATGTGAAGCAATTATTGTTATCATTATTTCCATTTTACAGGGGAGGAAACTGAGGCTTAGGAAGGTTAAGGTTACAAGGTCACAATGCTAGCAAGGTCCAAGGCCACATATCTAGGAGGAGGTAGAGCTGGGCCTTAAATTCAGGTGAGCATGGCCCAAAACTCCATGCTGAGCTTCCCTTAGACAGCCTCCCAGTAGCCTACTACTGTAAAAATCTGGATAGTTCCAGGACTTCAGAACCAGGGTCAGCAAACGTTTTCTGAAAGGGTCAGATAGTAAATATTTTGGGCTTGTGTCCCAGCTCTTCAGCTTTGCCACTATAGTACGAAAGTGGCCACAGACAATATGGAAAGCAATGGGTGTGACTGTGTTCCAGTAAAACTTCACTTACAAAAACAGATGGCAGACCCCAAGGGCCAGAGTTTGCAGCCCTGTGCTTCAAAACATTATCAGTAACAGAGAGAAACTCTTTCAAGTGGAAGCATGGAAAAATCCATAATTCTTGGTTTGACACAGAGGTTTGACTTCAAGAAAGCTCTGTTTCACCTCTTCTTTCTATTTTCTGGATAACCCTTTATTCTAAGGGATTAACAGTTTAAACATCCTTTAGGTCTAAGATTAGTTTATGACTTGGGTTTTCTCTTCCTAAAAAGTAGCAGGAGAAATGCAGCTCTCTATACAACCAAGAAGTTCAATGACTTATTTTAAGATATGTTCTTGTAAAAAACCAATCAATTGAATCTTATTTTCCTTCGTTTTAAAAAATGGCTTCTATCCGTTAGACATAAATTCTCAAAAGAAATCTGGGATACTTGCTGACTGTCTTCCTTCCTTCCTACTTTCTTTCCTTCCATCCTTCCTTCTGACTGTGATTCTAGCATCTCTTTAACACTTGGCGGTCTCTTCATATTGCATTGTCAGGCTCTGAGCTCACCATAATTTCTGAGAGTTATGTTTAGATTTTCACAAATAGATATCATTTCTTTAAGGCACTAGTACTTTAAGGATGAGGAAAGTCCATCCTTGGCCATGTGTAATATCCAGAAAGTAGTAACAAGGATACCACCTTTCATTCATTCAAGCAACAGTTGGTCACCCAGAAGGGGCCATGGGGGAATGACATTCCTTTCACAGACTGGCTATTTTCCAAGATAATGTTAATAGTGTCAACAACAGTTACATGTAATGAATGCCTTCCAAGTGTCAGGCACTCTTTTAAATTTTACTTAACTCATTTATCCTCACAACAACTACATATTATTAGGTTCTTATGATTATTCCCACTTTACAGATTAGGAAATAGGGGCACAGAAAGGCTAAGTACCTTCCCCCAAAGTCATTTAAGAGTAAATGGAGGGCTTCCCTGGTGGCGCAGTGGTTAAGAATCCATCTGCCAATGCAGGGGACACGGGTTTGAGCCCTGGTCCGGGAAGATCCCACATGCCGCGTGGCAGCTAAGCCCGTGTGCCACTGCTACTGAGACTGCATGCCTAGAGCCCATGCTCCGCAACGAGAAGCCACCACAATGAGAAGCCCGTGCACCGCAACGAAGAGTAGCTCCCGCTCGCCGCAACTAGAGAAAGCCCGCGTGCAACAAAGAAGGCCCAACACAGCCAAAAATTAAAAAATAAAATAAAATTTAAAAAAAGAGTAAATGAAAAAGAATTTGAACCTGGTTGGACTCCAGAGCTAGCTCCTTCACACATTACCTAATGTAATCCTCAGTCATCCTGTCTGTGGTTTACAAATGAGGAGAGGAGGAAGTTGTAGGCAAGTAACTTCCCTGAAGATACTAGGCTAGAGACAGAAGTCAAACCTGCCACCTGCTGCCAAATCCATTTTATTTCTAATGCAGTGTAAGAGGAATTGCAAAAAAGGGCCATTCTCCACCCCTCCCTGTATACATGTCTTCCCACCAAGAGATGGACTCTATTTCTCACTCCTTGAATCTGGGCTGGCTTCATGCCTTGCTTTGGCCAATGTGACACAGCAAAAGTGACACTGTACCAGTTCCAAGCCTCAGGTTCAAGAGCCTTGAGGACTTCTTAAATTCTTGCAACCCTGTCCATCTGTCATGTGAGCAATCCAGGGTTAAACTGATGGAGGATGAGAGACCAAGTGGAACAGAGATGATCCATCCCAACTGACGCCATCTTAGACCAGCCAGCACCCAGCCTACCTGGTAGCTGACCACAAACACACGAACAAACCTAGCCAAGGCCAGAAGAACCTCCCAGCTGAGCCCAGTCCAAATTGCTGACTTGCAGAACAGTGAGCTAAATAAATTGTTGTTTTAAGACACTAGCTTTTGAGGTAGTTTGTTATGTAGCAAAAAGTTAACTGATGCCAGAGTATAAAAAATGAAATGCAATTTATGGCCAAATGGTAACATTCTCCCTATCAAGTGGCCAGTCAAGACTGCTACCATAGCCACCCGGCACAGAACCATGCCCCTGAAGGCAAGAGAACAAAGCTTTAGAGTAGAGCAGGAAAATCCTATCACAGAGCCACTGCCTTTATTTTGTAGGACAACCATGGGGTTATCCTCAAGTCAGAGCCTGTTGGCTTTCTTTTTAAAGCCTTGTCTCTTGAGGATGACTTTGATTTTTAGAAAAAAAGCAACTCCCAGCCAAGTTTGGAGAATGAAGTGATCAATGTTGCTTTTGTTAAAAAGAAGAAAGAAAAGAAGCATGACTATACAGCTATAATAAGACTTTCTTGCACGGTTTACAAACTGGATCTGACAGCAATTCCGAGTTGCAAAAGGAAGGCTTTTCAGCACTAGCAGCTTTATTGACATAGTAGAACTGGGTGCCAGGCTCCAAAGCCTGACTCCTGCTTCAAACCCAGGCTCTTCCTCTTAGGAGCCATGTGAACTTCTCAGTCTCAGGTTTCCTCAGCAACAAAATGAGACAGTAAAATCACCCATTCAAAGTGTTACTGTGATGATTAAATGAGACCACAATGTGAAATAATGCCTGGCATTTAGGAAGTACTCCTGATTGCCATTAATCACCATTGATTAATCACACAGATGGTAACTGTTTGGTAACGATAGGTCATTATGAAACAGCCCTTAACTTTGAGCCATATTTCCTATTTAGGTGCTAGATTCCAAAATGAAAAATTGAGATCTGCTGTCTGAACCCATTTAAATGTCATGACATTCAATCAAATGTAATAAGGTCAGGTTAAAAACTTGGTTTCCTCCACTCTTAGGTATCTACCCAAGAGAAATGAAAACATATGCTCACAAAGACTTGTAATCAAATGTTCACAGCAGCTTTATTCATAATAGCCAAAAACTGGAAGCAACCCCAAAACAAAGTCCATGCAATGAAAACATTATTCAGCAATAAAAATGAATTAAGTACTGCTACCTGCTACAGCATCAAGGAACATCAAAAACACTGTACTAAGTGAAATAAACCAGATGCAAGACTATATTGTGTGTGATTCTATTCCCATGAAATGTCCAGAAAAGGTAAATCTATAGAGATAAAAAAATAGATCAGTGGTTGCCTGGGGGCAGGAGTAGGAATGAGAAGTAACAGCAAACGATCACCAGAGATATTTTGTGATGATGGGAATGTTCTAAAATTAGGTTGCGGTGCACAGCTCTAAATTTGCTCCACTTAAAAAGAGTGGATTTTTAAAAATCATTTTTTAAAAGTGTGGCAAAATACACACAACATAAAATTTACCGTCCTAACCATTTTTTAGTGTACAATTCAGTAGTGTTAAGTACCTTCACATTGTTGTGTAACCAATCTCCAGAATTCCTTTCATCTTGCAAAACAAATTCCACACCCATTAAACAACAACTTCCCATGCCCCCCTCCCCCAGGCCCTGGAAACCAGCATTCCACTTTCTGTCCCTATGAATTTGACTACTCCAGGTGTCTCATATAAGCAGAATCATACAATATTTGTCTTTTTTGGCAACTGGCTTATTTCACTCAGCATAATGTCCTCAAGTTTCATCCATGTGGTAACATACGACAGAATTTCCTTCCCATTTAAGGCTGAATAATATTACATTGTATGGATATACCATATTTTGTTTATCTATTCATCTATGATGGACACTTTTGTAAATAGTGGATTTTATGGTATGTAAATTGTACTTCAATAAAGCTGTTCAAAAAAAAGTTTTATTTATACATCCTCCTGTCAAAGGACCTTATGATCATTTCCATTTCAAACAATACTGCATTTAATGTCCTTCTTCAGAGCTCTTTGTGTATAACTATTGAGAGTTTTTGCAGCAGTGTACAACCTTAGAAGAGACATGTCTAGTCAAATAGTATGTTTATTTTCTATTTTACTAGAAAGTTCTGCCAACTTTTTCTCCAGAAGCGTGGTACCAATTATGTACCGGTACATGAAAGTTCTCTTTTCCACAGCTTCATCCATTTCTTATATTGTGAAACATTTATATTTTTGCTAATCTGTGAGACATGATACCACTGTGGTTTTATTTTTATTTCCTTCAACATTAGCGAGACTGAGCATCTTTTGATTTGCTCTTGGCTCTCTGGGTCTATCCTTTTGTGAACTTCCTGATCCTATCCTTTGTTTATTTTTCTATTTCATAGTTCTATTGTGTTGTTCTCTTTTTTCTTATTGATTTATAGGAATTCCTTACAGGCTGGATACTAACCTGTTGTCTATGTTGCAAGTAAGCAGAACAGATTAATAGATAAGAGTCAAGTCAATAAAAGGCAGAGATCAATAGGAGATAGAAAACGGAGAGCCTGAGATCAGGACCACTGCGATATTCATTGTTATTCTCCGTGTGCTTCCCACAGGGCCTAAGAAAAATCATAACAGTATCAAGTTATTTATTGAGCACTTGCTATGTGCCAGGTATTATCCCCATGATCTAGCTTGATGCTCAGAACAAGCTGGTGAAGTAGACATTATGGTCCCTCTTTCACACATGAAAAACTGAGACTCGGTGATAGGAGGTTATTCAAGTAAGTAGCCCAACTGAGATTCCAACCCAGCTTTATCGATTCTAATACCTTCTCTTAAAATTTTTTAAAAATTTTATCAAATAATACCTATGCATAAAGGATCAAATAATATTAAAATAGCCCTTGCTCTTTTTTTTTTTTTTTTTTTGGCTGCGTTGGGTCTTCGTTGCTGCATGCGGGCTTTCTCTTGTTGCAGCGAGTGGGGGCTACTCTTCGTTGCGGTGTGCGGGCTTCTCATTGCAGTGGCTTCTCTTGTTGCAGAGCATGGGCTCTAGGTACATGGGCTTCAGTAGTTGTGGCACGCAGGCTCACTAGGCTTAGCTGCTCCACGGTATGTGGGATCTTCCCAGACCAGGGCTCGAACCTGTGTCCCCTGCATTGGCAGGTGGATTCTTAACCACTGCGCCACCAGGGAAGCCCAACCCTTGCTCTTAACTACCACATTATACTTCCTTACATAATCAGAGTCCAAAAATATTTGCTGAATGGATGAATCAAAAATCATTACCGAAGACACACATCAACAAGATTTAGCAGCTGAATCCAGGAAGTATGGTGGGGAAAGGTTTCTTATCTGAGGCAGACCGAAGACAGAGGAGGATACTCACAACTAGAGTCCCCAAGTGCATAAAGAAATATAAGCAATAATTTTCAATGAAGTATCATTTAGAATACCAAGAAATCAGAAAATTATATGCCCAACAACAGGCAATAGGTTCAATGCATCAAGGTGCAGCCCCACTATGAAAGTCCACAAAGTTGTTATATGTGGCATTAAGGAAAGATGTTCCTGATATATTGCTAAGTAGAAAGTGCAAGTTACAAACAGTGAGTATAATGTTAAAAAAATACATTAGTATGTACTAAATATAAAAGTATGAGTATATGTGAATTTTAAAAAGCCTACCAAGATATTTAACAATAACAGGGCTAGAATTATGACGGATGTGGGGATTTTGGTTGTTTGACTTTGTTTTTCTTATTGGTAGTTTCTAATTTTTCTATACAAAGCAAGTATTACTTGTATAATAATCATTCCATTCTTACCTCTTTTTTAAAATGGGCAAAGGTCAAGAGTCCTTTAAAGGAGTGGGGTTTAAAAGCAAGAGATCTCAAGAACAGATTCCAGATCCAAAGGGCAGGTGAGGCAGGCTCAGGGTCTGGATCCAGACTGAGCTAACGCAGTTCAGTCTGGGTGGGAGGGCAGGAGCCAGCAGGGGCCAGCAAGGGCACTGCAAACAGCCTGCAGGGGCAGGGGTGGGCTGCAGCCTCCATCATTTGGGTCAAGAGTTGATTTCCTGGAGTGGTTAAGGGCTGAGCCTTAGAGTCAGAAGGACAGGTTGGCATCCTGGCTCTGCCTCTAACTAGCTCAGCAACCTGTGTGTGCAAGTAAAGTTTTCATTCTTTCTAGTCTGCAGTTTCCACATTTAAAGAATGATAAGAACACCACCTATAGCACAAGGCTGATCTTGAAAATCAGTGAGACCTTGTAAACAAATGTTGAGCATCACAGAACCTGGCATAAAGGAGACACCTCATAAATGGTAGTAGTTATGTTCCTAAGGATGTGGTCTGGTGGCAGGGGGGATCAGTATGTCCTGATGGGCAGGGTGGACAGTCAGTAAATAGTGAAGAAATGCAGACCAGGAACTCATAGGAGAACTTAAGAGTACAAACCAGAGATCACCAGTTGGTGAGATCTAGCTTACAAATGTGCTCTGTTTGGCACGCTGTGTTTAATCTTTTTGAAAATTAACTGTTGGTCTTCCCTGGTGGCACAGTGGTTAAGAATCTGCCTGCCAGTGCAGGGGACATGGATTCGAGCCCTGGTCCGGGAAGATCCCACATGCCAAGATCCCACATGCCAAGAACCCACGTGCCAAGCATGGGTTCTAGGCACACGGGCTTCAGTAGTTGTGGCACATGGGCTCAGCAGTTGTGGCTCGTGGGCTCTAGAGCGCAGGCTCAGTAGTTGTGGCACGTGGGCTTAGTTGCTCTGCAGCATGTGGGATCTTCCCAGATCAGGGCTCGAATGCGTGTCCCCTGCATTGGCAGGCGGATTCTTAACCACTGCGCCATCAGGGAAGCCCAAAATAAATAAATTTTTAAAAAAAGAAAGAAAAAAAATTAACTGTCAAAAGTATTTTAAAAATTAATCAGGACAGTTCATGGTAAAATATGAATTGGGGGCTTCTATTGAAAACTCAGGAGATATGGCCACACTGAGCCCATGTTCTGCATGGTGACGATCAGTAGGAAATGAGAAACGTAGCAGCTGCCCCTGTAGTGCGTGAGCTTCTGTGGTGGCCACAAGGCCCAACCACTCCCTGGTGTCTCTTTATTGTTATTCCATGCCTGTTTCATTATCTACTTGGCCCTGCAGCCCTTTGAATGTTTTTCCCTTAAAATAAACAGTGCTGATGTCCTGGGTGCAGTAGGTTGAATAATTACCCCAAAAAGATGTCCAGGTCCTAATCCCCAAAAGCTGTGAATGTTACCTTACACAGCAAAAGAACTTTGCAGATGTGATTAAATTAAGGATCATGAGATGGGAAGCTTATCCAGGTGGGACCAATGTAATCACAATAGTTCTTACAAGGGCGGAAGGAGGGTAAGAGTCAGACAAGATGTGATGATGGGAGCAGAGGTCAGAGTGATACTATCGCTGGCTTTGAAGATAGACGAGGGCTATGAGCCTAGGAATGTGCAGCCTCTAGAAATGGAAAAAGGCAAATAGATAGATCCTCCCCTAGGTCCTCCAGAAGGAACACAGTCCTGCAGACCCAATTTAGACTTCTGAACCAGAGATATTCTATGCCCTGCGATTATGAGTCCTGTGTAAAACAAAACAAAGCAAAACAAAACAAAACAAAAACCTGCCTGAAGCCTAAATATTTTCAAATATCTCACTGGATGTTTATTAGGTAAAAAACTGTTTACAATGATCTGAATCTAAAACTTAGCTCCATTTAATATATAAACACAAAGTCTTTCTGCATGGTTTTAATATACATTGATTTTTCCAGAAGAGCGACTATCATGTATATTAAGAGAAAATTGTACCGTGTTTTATTCAGAACCTCAGTTTCTTGCCATTTCAGAAAATCATATCACCAAGGACAATATCACTTACATGATTTGAGTGACTGATATAACACATGTGACTCTGCCTTTTGTAGCTGTTGTGTTCATTGTGAGTCTATGCATAGGTGCAAGCAAGTGACTACCTCATAATATCTTCTAGTGTAGTTTTATTTGAGGTTTGAAAAAGGAAATACATGTTACCTATATTACAAATGATTTTTATTTTCTTTCTCATTTATATTATAGTCCACTATAATATAAATGGCCACTATATACATATATTTGAAATTACTGTATGGATAGATTACGATGATAGTGGCCCCTAATTGATCATGCCTCCTGGGTCCATGCCCCTTAGCAATGTGACTCTGCTACTTCTTCTACATGGAGTCCATTTCTTGCTCACTGTTGAGTTGCTTTGTTGAGTTGCTGGCCTTGTGAGCTGTTTTGAGCAATGCAATGCAATGGAAGTGATGCTGGAGTTCCAGAGCTCTGGCCCTACACTTCTGCCTTCGGCCTTTTGGAAAGCTGCCCTGAAAACAGCAGGCTGTGAAGGAGCTGGTCTGGTCAGCTGGAGGACGAGAGCCAGGCAGAGAGGAGCTGAAGAGCCAAGAGCCAGCACTGAGGCCCCAGACAGGTGAGTGAGGGCAGCCTGGACCTCCTGGTGCAGCCTCGACACCAGCTGAAAGCAGCCACATGGGTGAGTCGAGGTGAGACTGACAGAAGAACCACCAAGTCTCACTGGCAAAAAGAAATAATAAATCATTGTTTCTTTCAGCCATGAAGTTTTCAGGTAGTTTACTGTCAACAATACATCGATCAGGTAACTGATAAATAGGTAGTAGGACTAAGCCTTTCATTTCAGGATAGTTAAGAAGGGCACTATAATATATGATGGTAAGGGGAGGAGAGTGGGCCCACCAGGGTTGAGAGCCATCGGTCTGATGAATTCCCATTGCTCTCAAAATAAACCCCACACTCCTCACTGGCCTACACGATACGGCTGCGCAGAGCGACCTTGCTGGCCTCACCTCCCGTCTCGTTCGCTCACTCTGCTCCTGCTCTGTTGGCCACCTTTCTGCTTTGTCCCTGGAAGAGGCCACTGAATTTGGCGGTACTGGGTCATGAAGGAAACTTGAAAAGAGCTGAACCAGAGCACTGTTGGTGCCAGAGGGTCACACATTAAAGAGAATGAATGGTAAAAAGTTGGAGATGAGGTGGTTTACACAGTGTGCCAGTGACCATGAAGGAGACAAAGAAAATCACCTAGACAGGGCAGCAAGGTCAAATAGATGGGTTGGAAATTGTTATTTATTTATAACTTCTATTTTTTCTGATTACAAAAATAAGTCATTATTATTTTAAAAATTTCAAATACTACTGAAATACTGAAATATAATATAGGAGAGCAAAGGCTCCAAAAGTGTCATCTCTCCCCCAACTTACATGTGATTTTTCATTTATTGGCTAACAATTTGGATACTATTATCTACATTCAGGAAATGCCTGTACAATATCTATTATTGGCCCACAAATATGCTTCTACCAGCTATTTGTACAAACTAACCATTTCCAGTCATTACCTTTCACACAGTATAGCTGTTTAACAACATATAAACCACTGCTAGCACCCAGCTAATTTCACAGCAAAACTAAGAGGCTCATCGACTTTATTTATAGGTGGTCAGTGTAATGCCCTACAGATGCCACTTAAGTTTTCTCTATGACCTTTTTACACATAGTTGAAAACAACCTTCTGGGAAAGGATTAAAGAAATCTATTTCACTTGCTGAATTCATATCATGAAATGAGCAGGGTCTTCATTTACTTCTAAGGCTGACATAACTCATGGAAATTATACATTTATGGTTTAGTCCTCTAATTGTATTCTCTAAAAATTAAGGAACAGAGAAATATCTGGTTATTAAATAATCTGAATTTTATTCTGAGCATTTGAAAGATTTAAATATCTAATGACAAGCAAACTATTTGGTTATGAAATTCATCAGTCTAATTCATAATATCTAAAATGGCATATATACAAAATTGGGTTATTATGAATTGAAATCAAAATCATCAAGCTTGCACACTCTGTCCCAGGCAGAGTCTGTCTGATTCCATAGGCCAGATTCTGAACCACTGGACCATGTGCCATAGACCTCCTCATTCACGTAGAGAGACACACACAGACACACAGACACACACACACACACACACACACACACACACACACACACACACCAGGTGTATGAGTAATTGACCAAATGCTTTATGGCCTAGTCATTAGGCATTGCCTCTCTCTCTCTGGTTTTCCTTGAGGTGTCCTGGTGCTCACAGGACAATCTAATGAAAGGCTCTGCCCCACGAGGTGTCTGCCCCAGGCCTGCCTAGCATCTTAGTCCTCTTCTCTAATGCCTCCAGATCATTTCTTTTTTTCTTTTTTAATATTTATTTATGCATTTGGCTGCGCCAGGTCTTAGTTGTGGCATGTGGGATCTTAAGTTGCATCATGCAGGATCTTGTTCCCTGACCAGGGATCAAACCTGGGTCCCCTGCATTGGGAGTACGGAGTTTTTGCCACTGGACCACCAGGGAAGTCCCCAGATCATCTTTCCTATCCAAATCTAGCCTCTGCTTTTGAAAGCCATTAGACCTGCCGTCAGCATGGTCCAGTGGTTAAATTCCTAGACTCAGGAAACAGGCTGCTCGTTTGACTCTTGGCTCTGCCACTCACTAGTTATGTACTTGGCTTGTTGATTAACCCTGGTGCCGCACGGCCCTCATCTGTAAGACGGCAAGAATAGCACCCACGTCAGAGGACTGTTGGGAGCGTTAAATGAGTTTCCGCAGCTAAAGTGCTTAGAACAGTGTCTGGCACAAAGTACGGGCTCTAAATGTGCTAGAAACTACTATTCTTGAATTCCAGCCTCTTTTTCAACTCTCTGGCTCTCCACTGGCTGTGAGGCTCCTTCAATTTTAGACGATTTGTTCCTTCCTCAGCTCTAGCTTCAGGGGACCCGACAGATCTGGACAGCCTCCCCATGGTCTACCTACCTCTGGAAGTAATAAATCCAGACAGTGCAGGTACAGTTAGTAAATGACCTCTTGCATGTAACAGCTATGTGCTCCTGTAACTTAATTATGATCTTAAAAGTAGGCTCTGACTTTTGCAGAATCATATTCATTTATTCATCCCACAACTATTAGTGGGTCCCTACTATGTTCCAGGTATTGCTGGAACAATATCACAGGACAAAACAGAAAATGAGGAAAGCACGAAAAAATAACTAGAAGTCAGCATTTTAAGGGCAAAATACAAATCAGCAATTATTCTTAAGTGACCTAATACAAATGCCGTTTCAAGATATAATTTGAATGGCCCTAATTAACAATGAATTATGCTGCTGTTCAAGAGCCATTTGGATGCACATTCAATTGTGGGTGACAGATAAGAATGCTCCCGTTATGTAATTTCGGCTGGAGGCTGGTTATCATTCAGTTTAAGCATCTATTCTCGATGACAGGATGTGAGGAAGAGCTGAATCAAGAAAATGCAAATCTGTTGTGCAGATCTGGATAAGAGGAGCTCCACTTGGGTCTGACAAATGTTGAGATGGCAATAATGTAATTTTTAAGCCAGCAAAAATAACCCACAAAAGACTACGTGATGTCGGGGGCGGGGGGGAGGTGGGGAGGGAATCAAATTTAATTAAGAAATCCTAAAATCCTGAATCAGGATTGGCATGGAAAGAAGTAATGATAATTCACCCATCTTGCCTATTTGAAGCATTCAAATACTGAACTTCCAGGTAAAGACTGAAGAGAAGGCGGGGCAGGAAGGTAACATTCAACGGTGCTTGTGAGCACCCTTCGGTGAGTCATCCTCCTGGTAACGAGAGCACCTCTGTCATCCCTTTAGTAGTTGAGGATTACTCACAGATTCCATAGGGTCACACTGCAAGGAAGTGGTCACACTAGGTGTCTAGCTGCCTGTAAAGTTTATCAATTCTTGCAAGTTATCAGTTTTAGGAACCCACTTTTTTTACATCCTTTGATCATTCATTATAGCATTGAAAGTCTAATGCTCCATTCAAGCACCTGCAGCATTTGAGGTTTCATCTGTTTTCATTTAGTCCCAGTGGCAGCTCATCCATGGGATGTCAAAGATGAAGTATGAGTTGGCACAAGGATGCCTCATTACTCTCTAATACAAATAGAAATTTCTCTGATTCTTTAAAAGCGTTTTATCATTGCCTGGAGGCTGGAAACTGTTTCTAGCCCCCTCATTACAAAATTATTTATGGGCAAAAATTAGACATGCAACCCTCGATGTAAAATCTTAATTACTGTCCTTTTAGCTGATTTTTGTATAAATTAGAAGAATAACAGTTGAATAAATTAGAATAAAGGCTGTACAAGTGAATATAACTGCCTTAAGGTCTAGAAGTGAATGTCTAGCACCAGATCTACGCTCGCTGTTTCTCCATATTCATTCTTCTTTTGGAGGAGCAAAAGAGAACAAAGGGGAAGAAAATAAAAGCTACCTTTATCCTTCAGCTACCGAGGGCTTTGCTACTCATCTGTGGTTTCCTTGAGGACAGGGCCAGACTTGTCCTCTCTGGGTGTCCAGGGCCTGGCCCCATGATCAGCACATAGTAGGGCTTAATAAATGTTTGTTGAAAGGAACTGAACTTGGGTGGCTTAATATGTTTGCAGATATTCTCACACATATCCAAACAAAGGTTATTCCATTGTGCTCATTTATTTCATTGTTTAATCACTGCGTTCCATCCTCTGATCAAGCTAATAAAAGGCAGGGTACACTGAATATACTTTGGCCAACAGCAGGATTAAAAACAAAGATCCTTGAAATATGACTTGCAGGATTGTCTGGTCTCTCTCATTTAGCAGCAGGACCTGAAGCCAGAGAGGCAAGGCCATCTGACACATACAGGGTCAGGCCAAGGGCTCTGCTCTCTGGTCCCCAGCCTCACTACGATTCCATATGGCCACGCCTTGCCCTGTTTAACACCACACAGAGGAGGGGAAGCTCAGTTACAAATGAGGGACAAGAATTAAGTCGTCAGGGGAAGCCAAACAAGCAAATGAAAAATACACAAGAATAGAAGCAGTTTAGATTTTATAACTTAAGGCAAGTAGCAATCTGTTCTCCAGAAAAGAACCACAAATTTAAAAAATTTGTATTTCCTGGAGCTATTTAGAGGACAGCCCTCCAAGCCCCATTTTTTGAGAGGGATGAAAGCACAGGCTCTCGGAGCATCTGGACCTTGGCTGAAGACCTGCTCCATTGCTCACTAGCTGGGTGATCTTAGGTAATGCTCGACTTCTCTGAGTTCCTGGGACTCCTCTGTAAAAAGCAGTTGACGGAAAAGGGGATCTGGCTTAGAGGTTGATTGTAAGGGTGAAATGTGATGATGCGTATAAAGCAATTTGACCAGTGATGACACACAGTAGACAACTAACCAGTGAGATAGCTTCTCTGACCATTAATACGATCACTATTATGATAGCAGCAGTCAAACCACAAGTGAGGGGACCACCATGACCTGGATGGACATTCAGTACCTGAATTGCTGGCGTTCATTTTACCAGCTTTTTCTGTTTATAGTCCCCTTCAGCAGAGCAGCTTCTCATGTTAATGAAAATGGGGATCTGATCATTGTGTTTTTTTCTGGTTCAATCTGGACAACTGGTCTGTACCAGAATGTCAGGAGAATATAGCAGGATTAAGGTTTCCCAGATTTGAATTCACCAGGCCTGTGTCTCAAAACTAAGAATTTCTGCCAGAGAAATATGAAGAAAACCTTGCAATTCTGTCTCTGTTGGGGTGAGATGTGTGAAGCCCCCTACCACTACTCCCACCCACCAAAAGCTATGAATAGCGGTTGAATTGCATTTTGAGGAAGGAAGGGTAAGCCGAATGCTGCACTTTTCTTTGCTGAGTGGGCTATGCAGGCTGAGAGCCAGAGCTGAATTGTTCAGGACCCAAAAGGGGTCTGGAGAGGCTGTGTGGGAGGAGGCGCCTGGAGAGGACAGACGTGGTTCTAGACAGGATTAATGAAGTATTGCTTGATAGATGCCAACAAACCCCTCTTCCCACCTCCCTATAAGAGTATCAGCAAAATAAACCTTCTTCATGAAGTCCTTGTGTAATCAGATGCTTGGGGGGGAGCTGGGACCAAGTGCTGAATAAGGCCTCTGGGTAGCCAAGGAACAAGAGCAAGCCCACTCAGGTAATGGGTGTAACCCAACCTACCTGGGGAGAACCTGCAGCCCAGTAATACTAATGATCAATAATAAGTTAACATTTACTGAGTTCTTCCTACATTCCAGGGACTGCCCTAAGTACTTTGTATGGGCCACCTCATTTCATCAGCATAATCCCATTGAAACTGTGCCCCACAGGGTTAACCGAAACTGGTGGCTAACAGAAATTCTTGAGCTTGTCTTGAGCAGATAAGGGAACTGCTTGTTAAAAGCCCCTGTGCTTATAACCTGCTTTCACTGATCAAGGATGCCTTAATTATTTTTGCAAATTGCATACCCTCCAAGCTTCATGTAGCCTAGATAATACATCACAAGACTCCGTAACCGCCTCCTATAGATAACACCTCTGACGTATGGGTTGCTATAGTAACAGTGGCTTAAGCTGTTTTTCAGAAACTTGGAGTCAGCTCTTGTCCAGTTCAAGCAGGCTAAAACTGGTTGGGACCACCGACCCTAAAACTGGGCCTACACAGTTGTCCCATGAATGACCTTGTGACGTCAGAGAGCCAAAAACTCCACCCTCAGATCATGCTAGCACCTCTATTTTCTGAACATGTATCCCATGAAGAAAGAAGCATGTAATTCAGATATACTTGTGCAGAGCAGTGATTACCTCACCCTTTTCCTGCCTCCAATCACCTTCCCCTGGACCTCTGACGGTATACTCTTCACCCATAAATATCCCAAGCCCCTTGCTTTCGGGAATGTGGACCTGAGACTTGTTATCCCATCTCCTCACTTGGCTGCCTGGTGAATAAACCCCTTCTCTGCTGCAAACCTCAGTGTCTTAGTATTTGGCTTGCTGTGCATCAGGCAAATGACCCTGGTTCAGTCCCTGGTTCAGTAACACCATGAGCAGGTGCTATGATCATCTTCATTTTACACATAAGGAAAAGATGGTGGCTCAGAAAGATGAGATAACTTGCCCAAGGCTGTACAGCCAGCTGGGGTGGAGGGAGATGTCAAAACCAGGTAACCCTGAGAACACATCCAGAGATGTGTTCTTAATCAATATGCCATAAACCAAAGCCCAATTTACTAGTTAATTGCATAATTAATATATAAGGAGGGTTAGGCAGTGGAATTTGCCACTCACTGCTCTCTTACATTGACTAACTCACGAAATATATGGATGTCTTCTTCTCTCACCCCCTTCATGGCGCCCCTCCAGGGATGAGCCCAAGAGAACAGTCTTCCCAGATAGAAGAAAACTGGGTTTTGGTCAAGGACATAGTAGTAGAGGTGCTCCCCTGACATCCAACTGTGCACTCATTTATTGAGGGCCAACTATGTATTCACCAGGGGCTAGGTACTGGGTAGGATATACTAGGCACTGAATAGAGATACAAAAATAAATCAGAGAATCTGTCCTCAAGGAACTTAAAATACTGGGGGAGACAGACATGTATAAAATGAAGTGTATTTGTGGGTCAAGGATGTCTTAATTTTCCACTAGAAGAGGAATAGATGAAATACTCTGAAATCTGAGGGCTGGGTTCAATTGCTTCCAGTTTGGGAACAGTAGGCCTGAAAGAGAAGCCACAGAGCTGAGTTTGAAAAAACAAATAGAACTTAAATATGCAGAGAAGAAGAACTCAAGGATTTTTTTCTCAAAAAAAAAAAAAAAAAAAAAAAAATGAAGGAACATATGCACAGAAGCCGTGAAGTGTGGGGCAGGTACAGGGACCTCCAAGTGGTTCTATCTGCTGGAGGGTATCACCCAGGAAGGAGAACAGAGAGAGATGTCCTTCTAAGGAAGGAGGGAAAAGACTGCAGAGGGCCGTGAAAGCCAGGCTGAGGGGTCTTGGACTCCTTATGTGGATCCACGGTTCTCAAACAGTGTACCGTGGCCCAGCAGCATACCCTAAACACCTCCTTCACAAGCGTGCTGCCTGGTTTCAGATCAACGTCTCATAATTCGTTTCTGCTTCTACTAAAGACACAACTGTCACGGTGAGGCCTGTCAGAAGGAATGTTATGCTGAATGGACCAGTGGCAGTGAATTAGGGGGAGGTATAAAGTGGGGTGACTAAGAGACAGGAGGGTCAGTATAACGTCAAGGCAGCGCAAAAGGAAAGTTGAGTGTTTGCTAGAGCACGTGAAAACGTTGTCTCTTCAGTATATAAAAGCATCAGGACAGTATCCTATTCTCACAGAGAGATCCTGTGCTGAAGGGCAACCAAGCAGGTGACACCATTATCTGTGAATGCTTTAAAGACGTGGGTCAAACAAATTGGGGTTTGCACTGTAGTTACAGCCAACTTTTAAAAATATCATTTTGAATCATTTAATTTGGATTTGAATCCTAGCTCTGCCATTCACCCTTGATCACCTTTCTGAATCTATCCCTTCGTCCGTTTTCTCATCTGCAAAATGCAGACAATATGAATCAAGAGGAACCTCACAGAACTGTTGGGAGTGATGATAAAGCCCTAAGCAAAGCACCCAGCAGAGCAAGCACTTGGTCAACGTGAAATGCTGTTGCTATTTTACTCTCTGCGTATAGGTCATCCAAAATTCTAGTACTGTGCAGGGAAGACACACACCTGATGTATACTGCCAACTGCAGAAAAGAGGGAGCCTCTGGGGTACTTACATGGCGGTGCGCCAGGACTGGAACTCGATTCATACAGATAACTAGCTGCAGTATGATAATGACCGGTCATCGAGCACTCACCATGGGCCAGGCCTCTCCTAAAGCAAGTACATTCGTGGCATTTGGCATGAAGTGGAGTAGGGGGAGCCCCGAGGTGGGATGGTCAATCCGGAGCTGGATAAGAGGGCAGGAGAGCTATAATCTGTGCATGTCATAACGGGAGCAGGAAGACCCAAGAAACCTGGCAGATGCCAACTGCCCAGGAGAAGGGCAGGCAGGGAGGCCAAGCGGGCCAAGCGAGGCAGAAAACCTCCCCAGAGCCAGGCGGACAGACAGATGGCAGTGCGTGTGTGTGCACAACTAGATGTCCCGGCCGGAGTTGGATAAGTGACTGAAACAAGGCTTTCCCTCCCAAAGGGATCATTTTGAAAACAGCCACTTGACGGTACTAAGATAATGAGCTACCACCTGATAAAAATGCATTATCGAGCATTTAGAAATAAAGAAACAAAACAACTGACCTCAAAACATTTTTCTTTCTTTGCTTGGTGAAGCAGGCTAGCCATTCCGGGAAGCAGAACTGGAAAGATGAATGTTTCCAAATATTCTTTGGGGGAACCTAAAACAAACAAACATTCCCACCAAAAATCCAAAATGGCTCAAGTTAATTTGGGAGAAACATTTGCTTCTGAACAAAAAAAGGTATTCTCCATTAATCAACATGACCATAAATGTTATATTTTACTCTAGACTGCTGAGTTGGGCTGATTACCGACGAAACTTAAAATATCCCTCTGAGCTTCTGTAGTCTGGTGGGGCTGTAGACGGGGGTCCATGGGGCCAGGGCCACAGGCATAGCCAGGAGGCTGGTGTAGCTGGAGGGAAATACGCAAAGGGAGTGTGGTAGGAACTGAGGTCAGAGGGGAACGGGGCGGGGGTACAAGGACCTAAGGGCACAGTAATAGTGGTTACCAAAGCCCAAAGCCCACTAGCGGAGGGAGCAGAACAAACCAGCGGGGGAGAGGGCCTGGCACCAGGGAGGGCGAGGAACAGGGACTCAGGGAGGAAGATGAGGACGCCTGCATCTCTGGCTTCCACACACAAAGCAAGACAGGATGATATTTTCTTTTACTCTTTACATTTTCCCCCTTTGTATGTAATGTAGAACTTAAGTACTTAAGAACTTAAGTGTCTTTCTTCCTTTTCAACCTTAAAGATACATCAGTGGACCCCCAGGGGGGAAAGCAGGAGGGCGGGTGGGATGAAGTGGGAGATTGGGGTTGACATATATACACTAGTATGTGTAAAGTAGATAACTAATAGGAACCTGCTGTATAAAAAAATAAATAAAATAAAATTTAAAAAAAAGATACATCAGTGGAATAAAGGCTATCTCTTAAAAATAAAAATTAAACAAGAACACATTCTTATTACGTGGTCTCCCTGAGGTCTATCTGTCCACCCTGTCCCCACCCCATGGTTTTGCAATGTCACAACTTCTGAACTATAGAGCTGAGATCGCACTTCCTTACGTACATGTTTTTGGGTCGATTGTTTCCCGTTTAGCTTGAGGACAGGTCACTTGTGGGACCACGGCTAAAGGAGCAGCTGGGTAAAGGTGTTCCATGTTGAAGCCGCCGAAAACCCTTTCCTCTGATGGTGACGCCTGGGGTGGCAGTGGGGAGGGAAATCAATTCATGTAGTTTAAATCATTGTATTTTCTTTTATAATATAACAAAAATAAAAGTCTGTGTCAGAATTTAGGTTCAAGGGGGCATGCTGAGCACAAATCTTTCTCTTCTCTCCCAAGACACCTATAAAGGACAACCAAGAAATAAACCCATAACAAAGACTGGGAGGGCTGTCAATGGATGAGAGATCTCCAGACATTTCCAAAAGAAACAGAATAGGGCTTCCCTGGTGGCGCAGTGGTTAAGAATCTGCCTGCCAATGCAGGGGACATGGGTTCGAGCCCTGGTCCAGGAAGATCTCACATGCCACGGATCAACTAAGTCCGTGCGCCACAACTACTCAGCCTGTGCTCTAGAGCCCGCCAGCCACAACTACTGAGCCCACGTGCCACAACTAATGAGCCCGTGTGCCACAACTACTGAAGCCCGCATGCCTAGAGCCCGTCCTCCGCAACAAGAGAAGCCACTGCAATGAGAAGCCCGCGCACCACAGCAAAGAGTAGACACCGCTCGCCACAACTAGAGAAAGCCTGGGCACAGCAACGAAGACCCAATGCAGCCAAAAATAAATAAATGAATAAATTTACAAAAGAAACAGAATAAAGCCTGTTGTCAGATGAGAGGAGGAGTGGCAGGTCAGAATCCACAGGAGGAAACTGCCCCCAGAAGATGAGAGTCCACGTTCCCACCAGAATTCCAAAGGGCTTCAGAGGTTCCTCACAGTGTGGGAATGAGAAAGGAAACAATACACAGGAGAGGTTAAGTGAAAATCTGGCTGGAGACCCCGTGGCCTGCTGCCCCATCCTCCCTCCTCCTGCTTCTGCCCCCTTGGGCATTCACAGCAGCCTTTTATATCCTGCTCTCCCTCCTTTCCAATGAATCTTCTGTAAACAAATTAAACAAACAGCCTGGGAAGGAGTAGAACTACTCAGGGTGCCATTTTGGCAGTCAAGAGAAAAAAAAAACCTCAACATTGATGTGGAGGCTTCCAGCCCAGTGCCAAAATAGGGAGTCCCTGTCTGCTGACCCTGAAGAAAAGTCCTCCAGTGGACAATCACTCCCCATGAGCTCCCAGTCAGTGTTTCTATTCATGGAAGAGACCCATCCAGAAAACAAACCAACATGTGTGACAGTAGAAGAAAACTATACCAACTATGTAGAAATATCCACTCACGCTTGCATTTTAAATTTTGAATAAATAATCAAAACTTTCTACACAGAGGAAGAACATCAACAGCATAAAAGACAAAGATCAAGATCTATAAAGAACAACTGACCCTGAAGAAGCAAAAATAATTCAGGGGAGAGAACTGTAATTAGTATCTGCAGAGAAATCTGAGAAAGCATTGCATTCATAAAGCAAGAACAGGATGCTATGAAAAAGGAACAATCACAAGCCAAGGAAGATCTTAGACACAGAATCTCTAATGGAGGCAGCTGTAGTGACATAATGAAGTCTAGTGACTTAGGTTTTTGTCTCATCCCTGTGACCCTGCTCAAGTCCCTTCATTTCTCAAAGCCTTACCTTTTTATTTTAAACTCCATTAAGTCCCTATTTTACTCCAAGCATACTGCCTTAGGGCCTCCCTTCCTGGCTGCCTTGTCCTTGGCCCTCTCTCCTTCCTTAGTACAGTCTTAGCCCACCCAGCTATGCAAAAAGAAATCTGCTCCTTCTGCAAAACTGTCCCCAACGTGGACATGATGTTGAATCCACTGCAAAGGCCTTCCTCATCTAGGATCTCATTTGAGCCCTACAAAGGCCCTGTGAGTTAGTCAAGGATTATCTGCTCCATTTAACAGATGCAGAAACTGAGGCTCAAAGTGGTTGTGTGATGCCCTTTAAGTCACATCATTAGCAGCAGAGGTATGACTGGCCCTGGTTCTGGTTCTGGTTCTGGTTCCAGTGCCTTTCCTTTCCCCCTCCCTGATTCATGACAGTGTCTGATGCTCACCAGCCATCAGTGCTGTTTTCGTGTAAGAACCTTTCAGTTAGGTTGGGGCCCGGGTGATACTCACAGTAACCACAGCTTCTTGTTTGACTTTATATCCTTCTGGAAAGGGAGGCAGCTCAGCTTCATACTCTGAAGGGAGTGGGGGGGAAAAAAACCCCTCAATTCCATACTTCATTACAGCTTGTGGATAATTCCCTTTCCTCTGAATAAAATCTCCTTAAATTTTATTTTGGTTGGTGGTTTTCAAAAATGAAAAAACAATTGGCCATTACAGGGTGTTTATTTAAAATGGGTAAGAGATGATTCTTCTCTTGCATGAAAGACTCCAGGCTTTATGTAAGAGTTTGAGACTCTTCCCAAGAAGGTAGATTTAGATCTTGCCCACCGAATTATAACTACAAGGGATAAAAAGAGGAAGAAAATGAGGAGGGTGGCTAAGGGAAGACACCAATAGCATACAGGAAGGAGAGGGGAGAAAAAGAAGAGGAGAATGTTACGTATAGGGGGGCAGAATAAAAGAGACAGAGGCAAGATGAGCCATCTCAGGCAGACGTGGGGATGGGTGTGAAGTTAAGGCTGCCAGATTGGGGTATACGGCTGGAAAAGCAATCCCGTTAACCCTTGCTAGTCGAAGCATTGCCCAGGGACCAGCAGCATCGGCATCCCTGGGGAGTTAGAAATGCAACATCTCAAGCCCCACCCCAGATCTGCTGAATCTGAATCTGCATTTTAACGAGACCCCCAGGTAACCTGCAAGCAGTTAAAATTGGAGAGGTTCTACCGTAAGCTCCAGTAAGTTTCCATCTTGGCTGTACATTATAATTACCCGGGAGATTTTTGAAAATGCTAATGTCTTGGCCCGACCCCAGAAATTTTGATTCAGTAGGTCTGGGGCAAGAGGCTGGGAATCAATATTTTAAGTCCTCCAGCTGATTCTAACATGCAGTGAGTTGGAGAACAATTGCCAGGTTTCAAGACTGATCACTGTCAACCTGCTGGGGAGCTTAATGCAAAGAATATTCCACATAAGTTCTACAGCGTAACAACAACTATTGCTGAGAGACAGCAAGAAAATGCCCATGACTATATTGGTTACACCCCTAAGGGAAAGACTGGTAAAAATATTTCCGGAAAGGTCAATGTTTCAAAGGCAACTGCATAGGTGCTTTGCAGTGATGAGGGAAAACAGTTTCTGGGTGAGATGGGGTTGATGCATTTGTACTGGAGGCAAGTTTTATTCCATTACCTCGTTCCTTATCAGGTGGTAGAGCAATTCTCAACTTTTTCTTCAATTCCTAGGTATCAGGTTGGGGACTAGTATGTCAGGATGCAGGTTTTAAGCAATTTTGATTCCCAATACTAGCTAGAATAGGTTTCTAGTGCTATGTAACAAGTTATCACAAACTTAGCAACTTAACACAAATTTATTATCTCACAGTTCCCAAGGGTCAGGAGCCTGGGTATGGGTCAGGGTCTCATCAGGCTGAAATTGTGTTGGCCATGGCTGTGATCTCATCTGACGGCTGGGGTCCTCTTCCAAGTTCACTGATTGTTGGTGGGATTCAGTTTCTTGTGGATGTAGCTCTGAAGTCCACATTTTCTTTTGGGTTGTTATGGGGACTGCTCTCAGCACCAAGAGGCTGGCCGCCCTCAGGTCCAGGCAGCTCACTCTTGGATATATGTTACTTCAAAGCAACAGTAGTCTCTTCTGCTTGAACCTCTCTGACTTCATTTAAGGGCTCACCTGATTAGGTCAGGCCCACCTACAATAATCTTCTTAATTTAAAGTCAATTGAGGGAATTCCCTGGGTTAGGGAATTCCCTCAATTGACTTAGGACTGTGAGCTTCCAATGCTGGGGTCCTGGGTTTGATCCCTGGTCGGGGAATTAAGATCCCACAAGCTGTGCAGTGTGGCCAAAAAACAAAACAAATAAACAAAAAACCTACAGATTCAATTAGAAAAAAAAAATAAAGTCATCTGATTACACACTTTAATTACATCTGAAAAATCCTTTGACAGCAGTGCCTAAATTAGTTTCTGATTGGATAACTGGGAGCTATGTGCACTAGAGGCAGGAATCTTGGGGGCCATCTGAGAATTCTGCCCACCACAGCAACTCTAGCTCTACCACCTTATTCTTTCCTCTCAAGCAAAAATGTAAATTCACCTTCTTCCCCCAACACACTGAGAATCACCAACACGGTGTGAAAACTATTCGTTTGGATTTAAGATACATATACATTTATAGCTTTGATTACAAAAGCAATACATGCTTATTATGAGAAAAATTCCAAATAATACGGAGATGGCTTATGTAGAATCATATCTAATCCCATTACAACCCATAACCATTGCTGGAATTGGCATAGATTCAACCAAAACTTTTTCAATGCATTTACTAACATTTGTATATAATTCACAAATACATTCATTCACTTTAGATATCCAAGACTAGCTCAAATCACCCAAGCATAGAACTTGATAACACTGTGTCCTTATTCTGCGTAACTCATATTAAGTCCTACCCGTATTTGAAATTTGCAAAAATTAATGAGTATCTCTTCTAAAAGACTGTGTTTTTTTGGGGGGGGGGGGGGGATGTGGATGTACCTGGGTCTGTTTGTGCTCACCATCACATTCCCAAAGAATATGAAGCTGAATGAATGTACTTTTTTTTTTTAATTTAAATTTTTTGGCTGCACAGCATGTGGGATCTTAGTTGCCCGACCAGGGTTCAAACCCACGTCCCCTGCATTGGAAGTGTGGAGTCTTAATCACGCTTGGACCGCTAGGGAACTCAGAAGCTGAATGAATGAAGTAATGAATGAATGAACAAAACAAACACTACAGCAAGTTACTTTTGACTCTTTATCAATTCATTCATCCATATTTATTGAGAGTCCACTATGTGCCAGAATCCATTCTAGGTGCTGAATCATGGAGCTCGTTCAATGCTGCTACTATATGATGTGCTTCATTTATTTAACCAGTGTACTCTTAGTGGACTTTTAGGTTGCTTCCAATTTTTCATTATTACAAACAATGCTGTTGTAAGCATATTTATACACACATCATTGATCAGAAAGGAGATACTTTTGTAGGATTAACTCTTAGATGTGGAATTGTTCTTTCAAAGAAAAAAATAATTTAAAATTTGGGCCAAATTGCCAAATTTTCCTCCAAAAGGTTCATAATAATTCACACTCCTAATAGTAAGTCTGCCTGTTTCTCTAGGGTATAACTGATCTCATACATATTTAAAATGATACTTTACTTTTATTTATATTTCTTTAATTATGATTTATTTGCCATTTATATTTTTCCCAATGAGAAATTTGATGGAAAATATACAAACTTTTTCATCCTACAACCACAAAAGATATACAGTTATATGATTATGTAGAAGTATGGGAAAATACATTTGCCTCAGGACAATCTGATGTGTTTTTTATTTCAAGCCTCTGTAAGATTTAAGAGAATCTGGCATATTTGAGAATTTGTCACTGTCACCTTGCGATTTCAATTTAAAACATATAATTGGTTACAGACTGATGCTTTTTACATTGAAAGCCATATAATTTTGCATGAATTTATTAAGTTTGTAAAGAGTACTGAAGAAAAATTTGCTGGTTTGGCACTAGAAATTCTTCAGAAAATCAGGTATATTAAATTTCCAAATGTTTACAATCTTTTCGTTACCTAAGCTTGTAAACTGGATTCCAGGTGTCCCCCACTTTTTGAAAGTTTGCTTTACGCACTTCACTTTTACAAAAGACCTACAATAGTACCTGTTTTCGCTAACCAAGAGAAATCCAAAGGGCATTTTTGCTTTAACAGAAAAGGTGAAAAGTGAAAAGAGCGATCAGCGGTTTTTTTGCAGCGAACTGTTACAGAGGAAGTGTGTATTCCGAGCAGTGGAGTGGCACTGCCAAGCTCCTTCCCCTGGAACTACACTCAGCATCTCAGCATCACGCCACCACAGTTTTGAACTGTCTGTGAACATCTGTACTTTTTCTCGATTTATTCTGTGCATCCTTTAGCAAGATGTGTCCTAAGGTAATCATTTCTTTGCTTTATGCCATTTTGGCTTACGAAAGTTTTCACAGGAACTCTCTACTTTTGGGTAGCAGGGAGAACCTGTAATTGGTTAGGGGAATTTAATGTTATATGCATTTTAAACGAACATTAATCTAAGAACAAGTAAACATAGTTGTTCATTTTATACAACAAAGGCAACATTATGTAAGAGGCAGAGCAGAAAGAACCTATAACCCTGTTGGGCGAACAGAGCCCTCGTGCTCAAATTGGAACCTCCCCACCGCCATGTTCCAGGCACGTGAGGTGATGAAATGTCTTTATTGCTCAGGCCACTATTAGTTGGGTTTTCTGTGATTTGCAGCTGAACATGTTCCTAAATGAAACAGCAATTAAAATGCAGTGTTCACCAACAGCGGCCTATTGGAAAGGGATGAACCAGGAAGATGGAGGCTGGAAGTGAATCTAACGAACACTCAGCCAGCATATACTACGGCAAGGGGATGTACAAGGTGCTGGGGGGACAGATGAAGAAGGCAGAAGAGCTTGTGTCCTGGTGAGGGGATGCACAGTAAGAGCCAGTGGTTATAAGATGTGAAGTGATGCCGTAGAGGGCTGCACTCAGGAAGCACCAAGGAAGGGCCTCAAAATCAGCGTGAAGAATAACAGAAGGCTTTCCAGAAGAGGGGCCACTTGGGCTGAGTCTCGAAAGATGAAGATGAGAAGGCAGAGATGTTCCAGTAAGAGGGAAAGCTTGTGCAAAGGTGCGGAGGAATGGAACAGTGTGGTGTGCTGGAGGAATAGTTTCTTATGGTTAAAGGTACACAGCACAGGACAGTGATACTATGCCTTGTCCCTTGCCTAGAGAGTGTATTTAAACTGCAGAGCTTAGGGACTCACCCCCAAGGAGTGGGGTGAATCATCACACCACAGGAATCTGCGCTTCAGCAAGCATCGGGGATGTCGTGATGAGGGAGCTCCAGGTCTACACTTTAGGCACACTGCTATGTCGCTTAAGGGCTTGAACTTGAGTGCCACACACGAGTTGCAGTCCGGTTCTACCACTTACTTTGGACAAGTTTCCTAAGCTCTCTATGCCTCAATTTCCTTATCTGTTTAAACCACCAAGTTACTGAGAGGTTTAAACAAGAGGAAAAGCAAGCACCTAGCACAGTGCCTGGCACATAAAGGGCAGCTCAATAAATGTTAGCCATTAGGATGATTTGGACAAATGGTAGGCGATGAATCTAAAAAAAAGAGACAGAGACCAAATCATTAAAGGGCTTAGGTGTTAAGCTAAGAAGTTTATGTTTACCATGAAAGCTGTAAAAATCATTGTAGGTCATGGCATGATGTGATCAGATTTGAATTTGAGAGAGGTTCCTGTAGAAGACAGTCTGGAAGGAAGCCTTCCCCAACTAAAAAGCTACAGCAGCAATCCAAACAGGGAGTGGTAAGGGCCATGAGAACTAGGGGCTGAGGAATTGGGGGTTACAGGAGATGTTGAGCCGGTAGGATCTACAGGGATTGGAGAATGAATGTAGGGATCATGGAAAGTGAAAGGGAAGCATGCAAGATGAATCTGATTTCTGGACTGGGCAGTGGAGTTTATGAGAGAGTAATTGTTGGTGTTTAGAACAGTGCCTGGGGTCATGCCTGGTCTAGCAGTTAAAATAACTCGCCGCACTGGTAGATATGATGATTCATGCATGAGAATGATTTCACTGAAGCCATGAAGTAGGAGCTCATGGGTTAATAAGGGAATGGGAATGACAGTGGTGCGAACACGAATTCTTTCCAGAAGCTTGGCTAGAGAGGGTACGAGGGATAGACAAGAGCTAGATGACAGGGGTCAAGGGAGAGGTTTTCACCAAGATGACTGACTAGAGGATGCTTAGATGGAAAAGCCTGTAGAGAAGTTAAAGATGTTGGAGAGGTGAGTGATACAGCAGGATCCTGGTATAGCGAGAGGACGGCACCAAAGCACAGATGCAGGGCTGAGCTGTGCGGGTAGTGGGATAAATACTTCTTCCATATGAGCAGATGCAAATATGTTTGTTGGTATCAGGAAGCTGGAGGATTCCCTCCCCACTCTTGATCACCTGACTATTCTCAGTGAATGCCTCCTCCTCCTCCATCTGCCAAGTGTTATCACGCCAAGTCAGAGGAGTGGAGTAAAAACTTGGGACTAGTAGATGCAGGCAAAGGGAGAAGGCACTTATGGATGTTGACCAATAAGCACTGCTGAGAGCCACCTGGTGTCACTTTTCTCCAGCTGTGCTCAGCTGCTGTGCTGGGGGAACAAGCATTGATTCAGAACTGGACCATGTTGTTATCTGGCAGGTGGGAAGAAGGGACCTGATTTCACAACAGCACTGAGCGCTGAGGCCAGAGACTAGTGTTTGGAGTGATGAACCAACGGCAATAATAAGGATGCCGATGGCAGTAACAGCAGCAATATCAGAATAAAAGACTGTAAGCTCCAAATACTTTGAATCAGTCCTGGTTAAAACCATAGTTAAAAGTCATTGTCATAAGCAACTACAAGACTCGATTAGAAGCCTTGGCAGGAAAGACGTTTATTGATACTAATACAGGTGCTTTTGAGAATAAAAAGCCCTAGGTTAGTTATCACTGGAAAGATGAGAAAACTGAAGAACATTCACAAGTAAGTCACCATACACGTGCGCGCGCGTGCATGCACGCGCGCACACACACACACACACACACACACACACAGCACTAGCCAGGCAGAATAAAGGTCTTAATAATATCTATTCTGTATCTCATTTTCCTGAAATTGAGTTTCTGATAGGTCTGTTTGCTGTGATAATTTGCTTTTTAAATGGAAATATCCTAAAAGAATATAATACTTAACCTCAAACACAGGATTATTACAAAGCCTGTTTTTCATGTTTCTGTGAGAAACTGAATTTACTACGTTTATTATAGAAAACTGCATTTGTTAGAATGTTTGTTTTAAGAAACTGGGTCTATCATCCAGGTTATAATAATCATTACAGTGCCTGTGTGTATAAATTCACTGTCTCTGACCTCATTAACTTCATTTTGTAACTCTATCACTTTGTCAGTGGCATCAATTCACTTGCTTTTCAGAGCAACAAAACCCTTTGTCTTTGCTTTCTCCCTACAGGCCTGTTTGAGAAAAATAAACTCCATGATTCTAAAACAAATGCAAAGCATGTTTCTTTGTCAACAATAACGAACATTTATTGAGCACTTTCTAAATGCCAGGCTCTGTGCAAGCACCTTTGCATACATTGTCTTCTTATTCCAGCCTCACAACAGCCCTGTGAGGTAGGTACAAGGATTATCCCCTCTTAGAGATGAGGTTGAGCAGCTTCCTCGACAAAACACTACTAGTCAATTGTATTATGAAGAGCTGTTTGGCCTGGAGAAGTGAAAGCTCTGGGGAAAAGACAGCCACAATAACAACCTTCTATTTGGGTGTTTTCATAATGGTAGAGTGACTAGCAATTGGATCATAGCACCAGGAGGGTAAGGAGCAAAGGGTAGAAGTTACAAGGAGAACATTCAAGATGAAAAAGGTTTTTCTAGGTATAATGCAATACAGGAGAAGGAATTCAAGCACTGGGTAGGAGTTGAAATAGATGGCCTTCCAGGGCATCTATCAACTCTGAGTCCATTATTCTCTTCTTCCTTTGTATTTTCCACTTCTCTCAACTCATGGCTCTCTCTCACTCTACCTAGTCCCATATACTGGTACATTCAGTCTCTCCTCCATTCAACAAACATTTACTGACCTGCACTGTCCAATACAGTGGTCACTAGCCACATGTAGCTGTGTAAGTTTATTAGAACTTATTAGAAGTAAAACAAAAAATTCAGTTATAAAATTGCATTAATCACATTTCAAGTGCTCAACACCCATGTGTGGCTAGTGGCTACCACATTTGAAAGTTCTATTGGACAGCGCTGTTTCAGACAGTTGAAGTAATGATGGTAGCCACAAGAATGAAAAATCTGAGTTCCTGACCTCAAGGAGTTTACAATCTCAGGGAGGAAAAAAAACACCCAGCATTATTAAGAGCAATATACACTGAGCTCTTGGTGTAAATCGGGCACTTTGCTAAGCCCTTTCTGAAGTGCCCCTTTAGCTGCATCCTCCTAACACCTTGAAATAGGTGCCATTATTATGCTCACTTTACCGAGGATAAGTAAAATACAGGTATACCTTGTTTTATCGTGCGCCACTGTATTGCACTTAGAACGTCCTGAGTTTTTTACAGATTGAAGGGTTTGTGGCAACCCCGCATCAAGCAAGTCTACGAGTGCCATTTTCCCAACAGCATTTGCTCATTTTGTGTCTGTGTCACATTTTGGACATTCTCAAAATATTTCAAACTTTTCCATTCTTATTACATTTGTCATGGTGAACTGTGCTGTTTGACATTAGTATTGCAAAAAGACTACAACCCACTGAATGCTCAGATGATGGTTAGCATTTTTTAGCAATAAAGTCTTCTTATTTATTTATTTATTTTTGACCACACTGCAGGCCTTGTGGGATCTTAGTTTCACGACCAGGGATTAAATCCAGGCCCTCAGGGCCCTGGGCAGTGAAAGCACGGAGTCCTAACCATTGGACAGCCAAGGAATTCCCCAACAATGAAGTATTTTTAAGCTAAGGCATATACAGTGTTTTTTAGACATAATGCTATTGCACACTTAATAGACTGCAGTATTGTGTAAACATAACTTTTATATGCACTAGGAAACCAAAAAACTCCTGTGAGTCGCTTTATTGCTGTGGTCTGAAACACAACCTGCAACATCTCGGAGGTATGCCTAACCTGTCCAACGTATGTGAAGAGTACTGCGGGACCTCATGATCAAGGGTACATGTAGACCCACAAAAGAAGGTGAACTAAACAAACTCCACTTACGAATTTTAAGGAAGGCTAAGAAGAAGAGGATTAAAGTCAAATCTGTCTAGACCAGGCTTGCTCAACGCGTGGGCCACAGATTATCTACATCAGAATTACCTGGGGTGCTCCTTCAAAGTGCAGATCCCCTACACCCCATTAGGAGCCCTGTGGGCGGGGCCTGAAACCTATGTTTTAAACAAGCTCCCCATCTCCATCCCAGCGATTCTTTCCTGTTCACTAAATGAGATTTGAGCACCACTGGCCCACACCAGCTAGTCCCCTTTATTCCGCCTTCCCCTGCCTTCGACCTGACTATGGATGCAGGCTGGAGGCTGCGCTGCCTAACCTCAGGCAAGCCTCTCAGAGTCTCTGTTTCCCCTACGTAACTTGGGGAGCCCGGCGGGCCCGCGGCGAGTATGCCAGGAGGCCTCGCGCGTCAGCCGCCCGACGCACCTTAGGCGCCCAGGAAGCGCCGGCCCCACCTGGCCGCCCGAGTCCCGCCCCTCTCGGCCGGCCCGGGCTGCCTACCTTCGCAGATCTGCTCCCACAGGTTCTTGCCGGGCAGCTCCGCAACCTGTCCCGGCGAGACGCGCAGATCCAGGGACACGGGAGACACGACGGGCCCTGGCGTCCTGGCGGTGATGAACGACTCAGTTGAAAGCGCCCGTTCCAAGCGCTGAGAGACGCTGCCCACCCGTCCCGGGGCCGCCATGGCTGCAGTTTCCACGGCAACCGCGCTCCCCGCTAGGCCTCGACCCGGAAGTAAACACATCTTGCGAGGGCGGGCCAGCGAGTCGAGATTGACTTCCGGGTCACGGCGGAGTCGGCTCTCACGTGGAGGCGGGGAAGTTTGGCCTTCGGGTGAGTGAGGAGGGCGCCTACCAGGCAGGACGGGGTTGGGGCTGGAGACTGGGCCTGGGGACTTGCGCGGAGAACCGAGGGACTGGAGGGCGACCCGCACCCTCAGATTCAAGTCCCCCCGGTCGCTGGTGTGCGCTCGCCCCGGCCTGAGGCCGCAGTCTCCAGCAAGTTCTACCGCCTTGGAGCTGGGCCCGGGACCCGGCGTAATCCCTCCTTCTGTGTTGGTGCGGAAGCTTTGGCGCGGTAGAGCCTTTGAGGAGGCAGTTTCGCCTCCCGGCTCTCTTGCTTCCTGCTAGTGAGCCTGCGGTGGGAGTGAGGTGTTGGTGCCATTATGCGGAGAGCACAGGCTCTGAAGTTATGCGGGCTGGTTTCGAATCCCTGTTTTACCCCTTGCTGGCTTTGGGACACAGGCCAAGTAAATTAAAAGCCTCCAAGTCTCAGTTTTCACGTCTCTGAGATGGGTTACTCACACCGAGCCTCACGAGGCTACTGCGAGACTTTAAAAAGCGCTTTTGGAGAAAGCATTTGCGTTCGCAGGAGAAGCTGTAAGGTTCATTTCCTCTTCCCTTTTCCTTGAAGGAATGAATACACTTAGGGTCTCAGGTTTGAAGAGAAGGATCTTCAGTGCTAGAGAGGAGGATGCTACAGTGATTTGAACGGCGGAGATGGGGAGAGAAGGGGATTAAGTTGGGGACAGCCTCCCCTTGGCTTCTTTGTTCTTATTCGATCTCTAGACCACTCCTCCATTTGAGGCACCCTTGGCGCCCTTGACTCCACCCTCTCCACGTCTGCACCTTCTCCCTCTCCTTTGCAGGTCCCTCTTCCTCAGCCCACCCATTTAAACGTTAGTATTCCTTAAGGTTCTGTCTCAGGCTCGTTCTGTTCAAGGCTTACTTACCATCCATATATTCCTAAATTTACGTCACCCATGTCAGCTCAGTCACCTCTGAGCCTCATCCACCTGTCCACCAACATCTCCACATGGCTATCTCAAGGCATCTGTTCCAACCAGCCTATCTCCTTCAGCCCTCGCCTCCCCCGCTACCACCCCACCTCAGTTTATTTGTCTTAGGGACTAGCACCGGCATCCTGCACTTGCCAAGCTGGAAACCTCTGTCCTTCAGAAACTTTCCTGACAACTGGTAGGCCAGATTAGACGACCTCTTACCCTGACCTTACCACTGTGCTTGCTTTTATCACCTGTATCATTGTTAACACACGTCTTTCCTACCCACACCTACCTGCTTCTTGATGGCAGAGTCATCTCTTTTTCACCTCTGTGTCTCTAGCATTCCTTCCTTCGTTCGGTGAGTATTTATTAAACACCCACTCTGTGCCAGGTATAGAGCTGGGCCCTGGGAATACAGCAGAAAACCAGACAGACAGGAGTGAGCGAGCGAGTGTTCCTTTCAATTATGAGTGAACTTGAGCTACAGCTCTGGCCTAGCCTGGCATTTTGAAGCAGCTAAGAGGCAGGTCCAGTATGGACCCTCTGGGCTCTGAAGAAAGCTGCAGAATGGAGAAGCTCCCTGGCCTTTCCTGCCCACTGTCCAAAGCTCCTGTGAGAGGCCGTTTGTTTCTGGATTCCTTGAGTGGCACCATGTCATCTAGTCCAGGAAGCAGGAACTGGGCTGGTGACTGGTGTGTGAGACGTAGTACAACTGGAAGCTGAAATGTACTTGAGGACCCAACCCCTTCTCATAGGCGCCTCCTTGACCCCCCCCCAGCCCTGCCAAAGGAAAAAAAAAAAAAAAGCTGAGTGTTCAAGGTTGCTCTGTGTTTTCTCCAATCATTAAATGTTGGCAGTTTATTTGAAAAATTAAAAACAGGGAAACAGGCTTGGAGGCT